>NW_015151789.1:35291-41480 GCF_000732505.1 Cyprinodon variegatus | reverse complement strand
CAGTGTCCTGTCTGGCAATAAGAATCATTGTCTTGATGCCAAAAAGAGCCCAACAGGTTTTACTTTCACCAGTGGAGCAGTACGGCTATCGCCATAGTGTTCCGCTTGTTTCATGAATATACATAGCTTTATTATAATTATGCAGGGAGTTTTACAGATTATATGGACACTGCAATGTAAGTAGAGCAGGAAAGGAAAACAGAAAAAAGGAGAAAAGATGAAAGAAGGAGGAGATTAAAGGGAGATAATGATAAAACATTTTCAGTCTGCTTCATCACCTGCAAAGAGATGGAAAAGGAACAGAACAACCAACAGACAACAGACAAAGTAACACCTAGATACTATGATGTAAGTAGTATTATTTGATCTGACATGTACTCTGTGTTACCTGAAGATCAGAATGTGGCCTTTCTGTATGGAAGTGAATCCCCCCCCAAATCTTTGTCAAATCTTGCATTCCTCTGGTCCTCCATTCCTTTTCCCCCACTCAGTTCAATCAGGAACCCAGTGGTTAAACATTCTCTAAAAATCTGGGGCCAATTTCGTAAGTGCTTTGGTCTCTATAGCCTCTGACTGTTAAGCCTCATTGCGTCAAACTGCCTTTTCAAACCATCCTGTCAGGACTCTGCCTTTCAAGAATGTCACAGCAAAGGGATCGTACGTTTCAAAGATATGCTCATAGACAATAATTTGGTATCATTTGAGCAGCTTAATGAAAAGTTCAACCTTCCTAATTTTAATTTTTTCAGGTATCATCAGGCAGGACATTTTGCTCTTTGCCAGACAACCTCAACAGCAGCAGAGCTCAGCATTGTTGACACTGTCCTCTCTACAGACCCGCTTAAAAAAGGACTAATTTTTGCTCTGTATGGCAAACTTTTGGATCTTAGGAGTGCCCCTACATATAAGGTCAAAACGGCAAGGGAGGAGGACTAGGATTTTCCTATGTCAGAGGATACATGTGTAATGTACGGGAATCTGACGCAAGATACAATCAAGACAGATCAGTGACTTTTACAGGCTTTATTCGAGAAATTAACAGGGGAAGCATAACGGGAGCCGCTGACTCAGGAGGTCCAGAGCATGAAGAGCCGGTTAGAGGCAGTTGACTGAGTAATGAACTGAAGTCCGGTTGCAGACAGGGTTTGCTGGGGCACGGCCCCTAGGCAGCTGTCAGGTTGAAAGAGGTTTCCAGTGGGGCTTTCCAGTGAAGTGATCCAGAGGGGTCCAGGTTCAGCAACAGTGTGGCAGATCCAGCAGCAGGACGGACAGGGAGATCCAGGAGGGAAGGTCCAGTTCCAATCCAGGTCCATAAACAGAGTCCAAAATCCAGAGACAGATCCGATCAGGGTTCCAGGCAGGCAGGCAGAGGCAGAACAGGGACAGGCAGGCTTGGTAACAGGAAGCAGATCAGGTCGGGCAACAGACATGCAGACAGGTTTGCAAAAGGAAGGCTGGAAGGTTCTCACCGGTAGGTTCAAGACGATCTGGCACAGGTAGCTGATCTGAATGGGGCTTAAAAGCAGGTGGAAACAGGTGAAACCAGTTAAGGCCTGATTGCAGGTGAGGGGGGGTTGAGCAGGAGTGCAGAGTGGACAAATAGGTCAGCCCCAGAGCCACAATATTACAACATGGGGTTCTATACTCAAATTGAT
This sequence comes from Cyprinodon variegatus, assembly GCF_000732505.1. Lineage (NCBI taxonomy): Eukaryota > Metazoa > Chordata > Actinopteri > Cyprinodontiformes > Cyprinodontidae > Cyprinodon > Cyprinodon variegatus. The sequence continues at coordinate 39,825 of NW_015151789.1, read as the reverse complement.
TAACTCAACCTCCCTCTGTGTAACTGTTTAATTCAGTTTATAGTGGTACACAAGGCTCACATTTCTAAATCAAAACTGTCTTCCATATACCCAGCTGTAAGTACATATTGTGTGAAATGTAATTATGCGGAGGCGTCTCTCATTCAGATGTTTTGGTCCTGCTCAGCACTTTGGAAATACTGGACAGAAGTTTTTTCTCATTAAGCCCTGTGATAAACACATCCATCAGGGCATGCTCATTCCACAAGCTCTCTGCGGCTAACCAATGAAAATCCATTTTTCACTTTGATCTGAAAGTGAGAGGGTTTGGTACATACCTCACCATGGGGTCTATCACCCACAAAAATGAATACTGGACAAGGTTTTTCATACAGTCTTGGGTGTTAAACATCAAATTAGACCCAGACCCATTGACAGCTCTGTTTGGGGCCACGGGAGGGGAGAAATTTTTAATTAAACAGGATATCGTGTCCTGGCTAAAATTGGAGAAAATTAGAAATCCACTACAGCATTCAAATAGAGAGTTTTCAGAAGGTGTGGGCCCCTTTTTAAAAGACTTCCAGACTCTTTAAAGGTTTTCCATCTGCTGGATTATGCCGCTTTTCTCGGGTGATGGACTGAACTGTTGTAAGTGACTCACTGAGATCATCATCCTCTGTCAGACGATCCTGGTCACTTACCTGTGTTTTTCCTGCAGAGTGTCTGTGATTGGGCGGTGTCCCGCACTCCTGTTGGTTCTGTTTGTTTATGTTAATAAACATCTTGAACTTTCCTACTGACTGTCTCACCTTGAATACTGGGTCCATCTTTCCCAATTTTTCTTTATGTTTTTTTTTTTGGTTTTGTTTTTTCCTGTTTATTTGATGCATTTCATTTGTGCATGATGTGATTGATGTGTGTCCGTCTCTGTAACAACTATTCAGCACTGCACATTTTTTATAATGTGAAAATATCAATAAAAAAGATATAGATTAAAAAAAGAATACAAACGTTTCATGTCTGATCTAATATGTAAAGGCTATGCAGGTAAAATAGAAGATGAACAGTCTGCATCTGAAAGTGAGAGGGTTTGGTTCATAACGCACCATGGGGTGTATCACCCACAAAAGCAAAAACTCAGAGTAGTTTTTGATTGTGCTTCATCATATCAACGTGTTTCACTCAATAAAGAGCTGTTGCAGGGTCCAGATTTAACAAATTACCTCATTGATGTCGTGACACTCTTCAGACATGATTACTTTGCCCTGATGTCAGATATAGAGGCCATGTATCACCAAGTGAGAGTGCCACCTAATGACAGTGACCTCCTCTGAATCCTCTGGTGGCCTGATGGAGATCTGACGGAACCTTTGCAGGAATACAAGATGGCTCCCCCAGCTGTGCCAACTTTGCTCTGAAGAAAACAGCTGAAGATGTCAGGGACAAAATGTCATCAGCTGTTGGCAATGCAGAAAAATGTTTGTTTGTCTCCTGTCTGTGTCAGATGAAGATCAAGCCTGTGAAATGATCAGAACAGCTGTCTGTGAAAGAGGATTCCATTTAACGAAACGGATGAGCAACAACAGATCTGTTCTCAGTTCAATTCCTGATGCAGAAAGAGCAAAAGAAGTCAAAGAGTTGGATCTTATTCATGATGTGTTACCTGATGAAAGGATCCTAGGAGCTGAACAAGATGTGTTTGCCATATATGACCCCTTCGGTTTCCTGTCTGCCATCATGCTTCCAGCCAAAATCATTCTGCAACAGCTGTGGTAAAAAATGCTCCTGGGATCAGGACATCCCTCCTGGCATGGCAAAAAGGACTCAAAAATGGCTTTCGGATCTTAAAAAGCTCCATCATTTCACAGTGAGTAGATGCCTAAAACCAGCAGTTTTGGGAAAAACTCCTGTTTGCAGTTACTTCACTTAGCAGATGCAAGTGAACAGGGGTATGGAGTTGTGACTTCTCTCCGGTTGGTGAACAGCAGTGAAGCAATACTCTGCTCCTTCATTATTTCACCACTGAAACAAACAGCAATTCCAAGGATGGGACTGACTGCAGCTGCTGTTGCAGTGAAAGTGGATAAACTTATGAGAAAAGAGCTAAAGATGCCAATTGAAGAGTGTGTGTTTCAGTCAGACAGCACTACTGTGCTGAAGTACATTTCCAGTTAGACCATCAGATTTAAACCATTAGTGGCAAACAGAGTATCACTCAGCAGAGAAAACGCAAAACTCTGAGTCAAATGCAGCTGAACATCCAGAGGAATGAATGCAGATATATTCCTAAAACACTGGATTACTGGACTGGATTCTCTGGTGAAGAACAAAGAACACCAGCCAGTTTCACCAGATGTGAACGACAGATTAAAAGACAATACGTTAATTAAAAGATGCTCTCACCAAGTTAATCCGTTATTATTCGGACTGGCACAGATTTAAAAAGGCAGATTCATGGATGATAAAGGTTAAGCAGCTGTTCCATGAACTGAGCCAGCAACACAAGATTCAGCTATCAGAAAAATACAGTCACAGTGTGTGACGTGCAAAAGAAACCTGGAGAACAAGGAATGGCTAATTTACCACCTGATGGATTGATGTCTGATAAGCCTCCATTTACCAACGTGGGAGTCATTTATTCTGGACCGTTCCATGTGAAATGTGGAAGAAGTACAGTCAAGCCATATTGTGCATTGTTCACATGTCACACACAATACACACACATCCACTTGAGACTGATTGATGCATAAATGCAATTAGTTGCATGCAGAGGCCAGGTGTCTGTCGTGAGGTCAGATAATGGATTATATTTAGTAGGAGCAGAAAGGAGATTTGTGAAGCAATTAAGATCTGGAATCAATTAAGATCTCAGATGTTCTTTTACAGAAAACATTTTCTGATATTCAAACCTCCAGCAGGATCTCATCTTGAGGCAGTCTGGGAAAGACGGATCGGTTCTGTGAGAAGAAGTCTTTACCAGATGTTGAAACAGCTGTTCTGTGAAATGGAAGCCATCTTTAACGGCAGAGTGTCAGATGACCACATGATGTAGAGGCACTCACTCCTAACCACTTGCTTCTCCTTAAAGGCCAGCCAGTATTTCCTCTTGGATTGTGTCAGAAGGAGGATCTGTTTGCAAAGCGGAGGTGGAAACAAGTTCAGTACCTTTCTGACATTTTCTAGAAGCGGTGGAGAAAATAGTTCTTATCCTTTTCTACAGGAGAGACAGAAATAGACAGTTATGAGATAAAATCTGAGACCAGGAGATGTTGTTCTCATAGTTGATGAAACATCAGCAAGAAACTCCTGGCTGATGGGAAACGTTGAAAGAACTGTTCCAGATTCAAACGGGCTTGTTTGACGTCTATTTGTTAAAAATAAAATTAGTATCTTGGAACGACCTGTGAAGTTATGTTTGTTGTTGGAAAAGGAAACTTTGCAGAGCTTCAGATTCATAGAATGTGATGTGAGTAAACTTGTGTTTAGATAATGTTACTAAAGGATGTTAGACTACCTGTTCAAAACTAAGTTATAAATTACGCTTTCATATTTAGTAATTTAATACTTTAATAATTTAATAATTTAGTCATTGTTTTCCATTGGAAGTAACAATTAGGGGCTGAAATGTGAGCCTCATTTATAGAAAACATAAGTGAAATTTGCTTTTCTTAGTTTAGGACGTGTTTCTGTTTTCATAGTTTGTTAAAAGTCAGATTTGATTTAGACAAACTTTGCCAAATGTTTAGGCTTCCGTAGGGTTGGTGGGAAGTTCTGTCGTTTTGGAAAAATATGAGAATAAAAGGAGCAACGGAGGAGCTATACGGTCGTTTTACCGTTGCAGAAAAGCCATCATGAAGCATAAAAAAAAAAAATCTAAAATCTCCTCGCCTTTATTTCATAAAGAATATAAGAAAGTGAAACTGAAAACTTTGATCCTACAGTTTCTATGAAGTGTATGAGAAGAAAAGAAAGGCCTCAGAAGAGGCAGATATATCCCAGAATGCTTTGCATGGAGAGCTCTCCTCTCAAAGCATGATGGGATTTGCTGTCACCATCTGCTGTTGCTACCAGACAGCAGCGAGTGGGGGCGGGGGGCTCTCCTCATCCTCCTCATCCTCCTCATCCTCCTCATCCTCCTCATCCTCCTCATTCTCATCATCCTCCTCATTCTCCACAGGAGAATGGCCCTGCGCAGTGGAGGAGGAGTTACGTGACCAACGGAGCAAACAGCAGTGATCATCTGTCTGAACGGTCAGTTCACTGAGTTCACTATGGAGTTCACTATAGAGTTCACTATAGAGTTCACTATAGAGTGCCCGCTCTATAGTGATGGAGCGCACGGACGGACACAGTCAGCTGCTTTGAGAACAGCAGCTGTTAAACAGAGCGTGCACAAGAGGAAATGGGCTGGGGCACGCCCTCGCACAGGCATTGGGTCAAACACGTGCATTTTCTAAAGTGGGGGGGGGTGGGGAGGGCAATTCTCCATACTGGGAGCTGGAACCATTAACAGGGATCACTGGGATCACTGGGAGCTGGAACCATTAATGGGGAT
>NW_015151789.1:32247-33916 GCF_000732505.1 Cyprinodon variegatus | reverse complement strand
CTTCCTGTTCAAAGGGAGTTTTTCCTCTCCACTGTCGCTACAAGCATGCTTAGTGTGAGTCAATATCTACTGTTTCTACCTGCAGAATCAGTGACTGCAGTCACTATGATGACGATGCAGTCAGACGGTGCAGTCAGACGATGCAGTCAGACGGTGCAGTCAGACGATGCAGTCAGACGATGCAGTCAGACGGTGCAGCATACTGTGCAGACAGACGATGCAGTCAGACGGTGCAGCAGACAGGGCGGACAGACAGGCAGCAGACGGTGCAGCATACTGTGCAGTCAGACGATGCAGTCAGACGATGCAGTCAGACGGTGCAGTCAGACGGTGCAGTCAGACGGTGCAGTCAGACGGTGCAGTCAGACGATGCAGTCAGACGGTGCAGCATACTGTGCAGTCAGACGGTGCAGCAGACAGGGCGGACAGACAGGCAGCAGACGGTGCAGCAGACGGTGCAGACAGAGGAGACAGAGAACTAAACTGTCATCAAAGTTTTCTGTGGAACGTCTCTGAGGAGTCTGGCTGCAGCGTCATGGTCAGCTGACCTGTTACCGCTCCAGTTGCATTCAGGTGACCCTCTGTCTGCGCTGTCCTCCATGTTTGTTGTAATTGTTTTGATTCCCACGCTGTCGGTGCAGAGTGACATCATCATCATGTCTATCGGGTCGCTCGGCTGTTCAGACCTTATTCAGATTCCAACAGATTCGACCAGAATCGGATGCAGATGTGACCCGGATGGGATTGGAAAAGTCGGATTCCTGTTCAGTAACGATGGGATTATTCCGCAGTGTGAACGCAGCCTGTAATCCAGAGAGGAAAAAAATAAGCAGATTGTTGTTTAGATCAAATAATGCTGATTCTAAGCTTGAATATTTAGATGTTTGTCTGCAGGATTTCATTGTTTTTATGGCTGCAAAACTTGAGGTCTATTTCACCCCACTTAACGGTTACTGTTGTGGAATAATATATTTAAAAATAATGTAGCTGCATGGATTGCATCAGCAGTGTTGGTTGATTGTTCCAATGTTTTCTTTAGACGGGGACTGGAAATCCTGTTTATGAGAACTTCTACAGACAGGTAAGATGAGCAGCCGGTCAGAATAACATCAGCAGCCTGCAGACTCCATCAGTTCACTGCCTGTTTTTCCAGGTGGATCCTGACAACACCGGCAGGGTAGGACCGACAGAAGCAGCCCTGTTTCTCAAAAAGTCTGCACTTCCTGACAGCACCTTGGGAAAGGTAAGCTGCATGTCCTCTGATGTGGCGTCGTCCCTCCATGGGTCATTGGTGTCTCCAGCCGAGCAGAGATGAAGCCTGAGCCCAGTGGCCTGAAGCCTCTCTGATGTTTCCTGATCTCCAGCTGGGTTAGTTGTTGGCCTCATGGCTGGATGATGATGATGATGATGATGATGGAGGCAGAGGTCAGACTCTCCACAGCAGACTGATAGAACATCTGCAGCATCTGAAGGACCTCAGCTTCCTCTAGAAGTCCATAAATGTTCCAGTTCCTCGGTATTAGTTTCATCCTCAACGTTCCTTTATCATAGTCTTCATCATAGTCTTCATCATAACCTTCATCATAGTCTTCATCATAGTCTTCATCATAACCTTCATCATAGTCTTCATCATAACCTTCATCATAGTCTTCATCATAGTCTTCATCAT
>NW_015151789.1:28625-29972 GCF_000732505.1 Cyprinodon variegatus | reverse complement strand
GTAGCTGCAGACTGTTAGCTGCAGGCTGCTAGCTGCAGGCTTAAGGCTGCAGGCTGGTAGCTGCAGGCTGGTAGCTGCAGACTGTTAGCTGCAGGCTGCTAGCTGCAGGCTTAAGGCTGCAGGCTGGTAGCTGCAGGCTGGTAGCTGCAGACTGTTAGCTGCAGGCTGCTAGCTGCAGGCTTAAGGCTGCAGGCTGGTAGCTGCAGGCTGGTAGCTGCAGACTGTTAGCTGCAGGCTGCTAGCTGCAGGCTGTTGGCTTCGGGCTGCCAGCTGCGGGTTGCTAGCTGTGGACTGCTAGCTGCAGGCTGCTAGCTGCGGACTGCTAGCTGCAGGCTGCTAGCTGCGGACTGCTAGCTGCAGGCTGCTGGCTTTGGGCTGCTAGTTGCGGTCTGCTAGCTGTGGACTGCTTGCTACAGGCTGCTAGCTGCGGACTGCTAGCTGCAGGCTGCTAGCTGCGGGCTGCTGGTTTCGGGCTGCTAGCTGCGGGTTGCTAGCTGCCGGCTGCTAGCTGCAGACTGCTAGCTGCGGGCTGCGAGCTGCGGGTTGCTAGCTGCAGGCTAAAGACTGCTAGCTGCGGGCTGCCAGCTGTGAAGGATGTTTATAATTAGTTAATTAAGCTCTTTCCAAGCTGAACCTAAGAAAACAATGAAATACTGACATCTAGAGGGAAGAATGGTTGAAGAACCGCTAGCTCCCGCTGCTTGGAGAGTTTTAAGCTTAGCCTTCAAAGCAGACCGGCCATCTTCCTCAGAATCACTGGTTCCATCGAGTCCAAAATGGTTCTCATCCAGTCGCCTTCCATCTATGGGAGGTTAGGGTCAATCTAAAGATTAATCAAAGCTTTATGTTTTGCTAAATGAGTTTTTATTTCGGGGATTAGACCAGCGGTGCGGTGGCACCAACCCCATGGTGGGAAGGTTGGGCAGTGAAGATGGAACCACACACTGAGGATTTATTGTTTTGTGTTTGACAGATTTGGGATTTAGCTGATCCTGAGGGAAAAGGCTATTTGGACAAACAGGTGAGGAAGACATTTCTAAATTCACTTCCAATGGTTTGTCTTTATTTTTTATGAAGATAAATTCCTGTGTTACCCATCGTTAGCAGAAGTGAGGCTAAAATGAGAATGGGGAGCTGGTATCAATACTCTGATGATCTCATCCCGGCTGACGCCTTCCATGGCGCTTTGGTCAGGGAGCAGTTTGTAGTGAAGGGTCAGTGGTTAGGGGCAGTTTGTAGTGAAGGGTCAGTGGTCAGGGGGCAGTTTAGTGAAGGGTTAGTGGTCAGGGGGCAGTTTAGTGAAGGGTTAGTGGTCAGGGGGCAGTTTTAGTGAAGGGTTAGTGGTTA
>NW_015151789.1:23851-25052 GCF_000732505.1 Cyprinodon variegatus | reverse complement strand
AGTGGTTATGGGGCAGTTTGTAGTGAAGGGTCAGTGGTTATGGGGCAGTTTGTAGTGAAGGGTCAGTGGTTATGGGGCAGTTTGTAGTGAAGGGTCAGTGGTTAGGGGGCAGTTTTAGTGAAGGGTCAGTGGTCAGGGGGCAGTTTGTAGTGAAGGGTTAGTGGTCAGGGGGCAGTTTAGTGAAGGGTTAGTGGTCAGGGGGCAGTTTAGTGAAGGGTTAGTGGTCAGGGGGCAGTTTGGGTTTCATCCACAGAGTCTCTGCTGAGGCTGCTGCTCTAAAGACCTGCTTCTGGATGAAGCAGGTGATGTAAAGGGCGAGTAGAGGCCATTTAAATGAAATCCAATGTTTATTTTTCATATTTTGTCTTTATTTCTGTGCTCTTTTTTTTCTTTAACTGTAGCTTTTCTCTGTAAATTTTTCCTTGCATGCATCTTTATAGCAGTGCCCTCTGACGACCTTTTGTTTTCTCAGGGGTTCTATGTTGCTCTCCGTCTGGTGGCCTGTGCGCAGAGCGGTCATGAAGTCAGCCTCTCTAGCATCAACCTGACAGTCGCCCTTCCAAAGTTTGTAAGTGCAATCCTCCGTGAAGCATGCACCCAGTCGTCCTGTAGCCATGAATGAAGGTTTGGGGGTTATGGGCTGCTTTGGTGCTCCACAGGCTTTGATGGTACATCAGCTGTGCTCATGTCTGCCCAACAGACTCAGCTCTGTAATGTTAATCAGCCAGAATGGTTCTACCGTACCATCCACAGATCCGAGTCCTTCACAAGTTTCTGTTCCCCCTAGTCTCCAGCCAGACCTCTTGCTCTTGATGTCTTCATGCTTCCAGGACGTTTCAGCACAGCTCCATGATGCCACCCTGGATGTCCTAGTCTTTGCTTTTCACGGTCTTCAGGGAAACTGAGCGCTGCAGGACATGAGGATCCAATTCTATTCAGTATATTTCTATAGCTCCAATTCACATCCTGTCATCTCAGGTCACTTTAAAGACAATTCAACCAGATCATCCAATCAGATTAATTCAAAGTTTTCTATCTATGGAAAACCAGCTGATTGCATCGACTCATTGACTCTTCAGCAATCCCTCACACTAAGCATGCTTGTAGCGACAGTGGAGAGGAAAAACTCCCTTTGAACAGGAAGAAACCTCCAGCAGAACCAGGCTCAAGGCTGATTTATACTTCAGAACCAGGTGGTCTG
>NW_015151789.1:18647-22085 GCF_000732505.1 Cyprinodon variegatus | reverse complement strand
TTAGAGTATATCAAAATAAAAAAAAATAAAAATCAAAATAAGACAAGATCTACTCTTTGGAGGTTAAAAGAAAATATTTTAAAAGACAGTGCAAATAAGGAAAAACTGAAACTTGAAATTAGATCGTACCTAGAGTTTAATGACAATGAAGAGGTTTCACCGACTGTGCTGTGGGATGCTTTAAAAGCAGTAATCCGAGGTAAAATAATAGCTATTTCTGCCACGGTAAAGAAACTTAAAAATCAGAAACTGAAGGATCTAGAAGAAAAACTTAGGCGGCTACAGAAAGAGCATTTCAAATCCCTACATGATACAATCAAAACAAAAATAGCAGAAGTAAGGAATGAAATTAATGAAATAAATACACATGAAATCCAAAAGAAGCTGCTTTTTACAAAGCAGCAGTACTATGATACAGGGGGGAAAGCATTGAAGCTACTCTCCTACAGGTTAAGAAAACAGCAAGCAGAGAGGACAATACATCACATTAGAAATCCATTGACAAATCAATAGAAACTAGCCGCAATTAGGTGAGATTAACCAAATTGATACTTTTCTGTCTTCACTAAATCTACCAAGTGTCACGGATGCTCAAAATGAAAGATTAATATCCAAAACTACTGAAGAGGATGTTTTCTCAGCTATTAAAAGACTAAAAACAGGTAAATCCTCCGGCGCAGATGGTTACACTTCATAATGGTATAAAAGTATGCAGGAGGAACTGGTGCCGACATTACTGAGAGCATTTAACTGGGTAATGGAGAGAAAGGTGATTCCCTCTCCGTGGAGTGAGGCCATCATTTCCTAGCCTGACGTAGTCCTACTCAATTCTAGTCAGAATGAGTCTGATGCTGCTCCATAGAGCTGTGATTATGGGGCGTGTTTCCAACGAACCAGGAAAAAAAATGCCTCTGCACTCAATTGGATAGACCTACAACCAATAAGAGCAACGGAGTGCGTGACGTATGTTAAGCGACGCATAGTTGTTGTCAACAAAAATCAAAGCGTGCAGTTGCACGCCTAGAATAAGAAGATGAGCCTTGATCGCGTTTCTCTGTTCCTCTTTTAAAATTAATTTGCTGTCGATATCTTCTAGAACAGACCTAATAGCAGAATCTACTCACCTCAACTCTCCAGCGGCAGCCATTGTTGTTGTCACCCAAGCGCGCTTTGGTTACGTGGTTGATTACGTTACTGTTGATCATCTGTCCATCATCGTATAAAGCCCGCCCTGACAATTTGATTGGATCGCCAGACATTGTGCTAGCATACTCATGCTACTATTGAGCAATGCCAGACCGAACTTCCCGACCTCAAACGTTGTGGGCGGGACTAAGTTCGGAATGGCACCCAGGCTAATCATTTCTATAATTTCAAAGGAGAATAGAGATAAATTAGAGTGTGGTAATTATCGGCCAATTAGTGTGTTAAATATTGATTATGAATTGTTCACCTCCATTTTATCTAAAAGATTGGAAATAATACTGCCAGACCTCATTAACAAGACCAGACAGGCGTTACTAGCCAAAGGCAAACCCAATATTACACTGCATATTATGAAGCATGTTAATCAGCATAAATTGGAAACTCTGATTTTGAGTTTAGACGCTGAAAAAGCCTTTGATTCGGTACAGTGGGCTTTTCTATATAACGTTTCATCAACATTTGGCTTCCATTCAAACATAATTGATACTTTTGCCGCACTGTATGGCAAACCTACAGCCAAGATCAAAGTAAATGGGGATTTGACTAACAGTTTTACTCTACAGAGAGGATCCCGACAGGGCTGTGGCGCCTCTCCACTCCTCTTTGCCTTATTTCTAGAACCCCTGGATCAGTGGATACGACAAAGATCTGATATTAGTGGGGTTACAATGACAGCAGGGGAACAAAAACTGGCCCTATTCGCCGATGACGTGCTGATATTCTTAACAAAGCCAAATCAGACACTCCCCAGACTAATGACACTGCTGGAGGAATACGGATCACTCTCAGGATATAAAACTAATGTCCACAAAACCCAAATATTACGTCTGAATTTTAATCCATCCATCAGAATTAAGAACATGTACAAATGGAATTGGGACTCAGAACACATTAAATATTTGGGGGTAGTTCTGACAAAGGATTTATCTACATTGGTCGATGCTAACTATGGATCCTTAACTTCAAAGGTAAAATCTGATTTAAGGTGGAACACTGTTCACTTCTTAGATTTATACTCATGAGTGGAATCAATTAGAATGAACATTCTCCCTGGTATGCTCTACCTTTTTCACTGTTTACCAATTAAAATACATCAGAAATATTTTGATGATTGGGACAGGATGTTGGCGAAATACATATGGCAACATAAAGGAGCCAGGGTTAAATACAAAACACTTCAATTAGTTAAAGAGAAAGAGGGATTGGGCCTTCCTTGTCTTAAGGAGTATTACTATGCTGCCCAGCTTAGACCCTTAATCTGTTTAAATTCGCCAACCTATTCTGCAGAATGGAAGGATATAGAAGTTGATATTACTAAAGAGGTGCCTATCATGGCACTATTGGCAGATACTAAATTACAGAAGGCCACACCTTATACTTCTGACTTTATGTATGATTCCTGCTAAATTCCTGGAATGAAATCATTAAAAGGTGTAAACTGGGTGAACTGTCCAATATTTAAAGGTGGTTCCCTACGACTCTGAGTTTTTGCCAAATAAATATGATTGGTTTAAGAGATGGCTATCTAAGGGCTTAACAACCTCGAGTTTCGAGACCCTACAGCAGGAGTGCCCAACCTTTTTTTAAACCAAGATCTACTTTTGAAGTTGAAGGCATGCCGAGATCAAACACAAGGGATGGGCAGTATTTGTTTTTTATTTGCACAGGTGGAGAAAAAACAGTCCAACAAACGAGGAAATTATCAATTGTGTCAAAAAATAGCTTGCAAAAACAGAACTTAACAATCCCATAAAAACTTCACACCATCTCACTCACTCACTCTCTCTCTCTCTCTCTCACTCACTCACTCACTCACTCACTCACTCACTCACTCACTCACTCACACTCTCACTCACTCACTCACTCACTCACTCACTCACTCACTCACTCACTCACACTCTCACTCACTCACTCACTCACTCTTTCACTCACTCACTCACTCACTCACTCACTCACTCACTCACTATCTCTCACTCACTCACACTCTCACTCTCTCACTCACTCACTCACTCACTCACTCACTCTCTCTCTCTCTCTCTTTCACTCACTCACTCACTCTCTCACTCACTCACTCACTATCTCTCACTCACTCACACTCTCACTCTCTCACTCACTCACTCACTCACTCACTCACTCACTCTCACTCACTCACTCACTCACTCACTCACTCACTCACTCACTCACTCACTCACTCACTCACTCACTCACTCACTCACTCACTCACTCACTCAC
>NW_015151789.1:17608-18050 GCF_000732505.1 Cyprinodon variegatus | reverse complement strand
TCTCTGTCACTCACTCACTCACTCACTCACTCTCTGTCACTCACTCACTCACTCACTCACTCTCTGTCACTCACTCACTCACTCACTCACTCTCTGTCAATCACTCACTCACTCACTCACACTCTCACTCACTCACTCTATCTCTCTCACTCACTCACTCACTCACTCACTCACTCTCTGTCACTCACTCACTCACTCACTCTCTGTCACTCACTCACTCTCTGTCACTCACTCACTCACTCACTCTCACTCACTCACTCACTCTCTGTCACTCACTCACTCACTCACTCACACTCTCACTCACTCACTCACTCACTCACTCTATCTCTCTCTCTCACTCACTCACTCACTCACTCACTCTCTGTCACTCACTCACTCACTCACTCACTCTCTGTCAATCACTCACTCACTCACTCACTCACACTCTCACTCACTCACTCAC
>NW_015151789.1:12648-16426 GCF_000732505.1 Cyprinodon variegatus | reverse complement strand
TCACTCACTGTCACTCACACTCTCACTCTCTCACTCACTCACTCACTCACTCACTCACTCACTCACTCACTGTCACTCACACTCTCACTCTCTCACTCACTCACTCACTCACTCACTCACTCACTCACTCACTGTCACTCACACTCTCACTCTCTCACTCACTCACTCACTCACTCACTCACTCACTCACTCTCTGTCACTCACTCACTCACTCACACTCTCACTCTCTCACTCACTCACTCACTCTCACTCACTCACTCACTCACTCTCACTCACTCACTCACTCACTCACTCACTCACTCACTCACTCACTCACTCACTCACTCACTCACTCACCAAAACTATAGAAAAGAGCAGAAAGATCTCCAGACAAAGGCTGTGCAGTCAAAACATCTAAATAATCTAATCTTTTTTTTAAACTACTTTTTAAGGCAGCACTTTAAAAAAAGATGATTTTGTCCAGAGAGCTGTTTCCAAACTAAATTTCTTTCTGTTTTACAATTGTGTAAACAAAATGACAAATAAAATCTGTCTAAGATCACTTCAAAGCAGGAAGAAGGAGAAGGGAAGTCCACTATTTCAGAATGATAAACTTCACTGGGCGTTGGCAGAGAAACTGGCAGATGGATTAAAATTCAACAGGAAAACAGATAAAAATAGGAAAATACTGATTACAAACTATGTGGATGTGAAGATGTAACATACAGCAGAATGGGTTGTTGACTGTTTCAGAAACTCTTTAATTTTGGGCAAAAGTTCCAGAAATCTTTAGAAGAATCTGCCACGGCTCAGCCGCCTGACGTCTGCGTGCAGCAGCAGATCAGGGCGGTCTGCACCTGCCTCCTCGAGCTGGGCACAGAATAAACGCCTCTGAAAGCTCCCGGCCCGAACAGAGCCAGCGATCTTCATCTAACATCCATGACATCCGGGAAAGTTTCAGGCAGTTTGAACAGAGCAACGAATCCAGCAGTGCGCCCAACCATAGATGGAGCCCCATCAGTTGGGATAGATGTCATTATCTCATTATCTCTGCAGATTCCTCATCGCGCTTTAGAGTCCCTGGTAACCTAGCAACCGTGGCTAACCATGCCCAGCAATCAGCATGCAGAAAAAAAGGTTCCCTGCATACTTTTTATTTTTCATTTTATTATTATGAAATAGACGTTGGCCTCTCTTAATCAATGATTTGATTAGTGTTTTTTAAAAGGTTTTTTTTTTTGTTGTCATAGCCATAAATAGGTCTACATTGTAAAACTTCTCGCGATCGACTGAAACTCCGCCCACAATCGACTGGTTGGGCATCCCTGCCCTACAGACTAAATATGGTTTAGGTCAAGATGATTTTTACAGGTATTTGCAGGTTAGACATTATTTCCACCAAAATTTAAAAACAGTATATAAAAAGATTTAGGTTTCTTACAGATATTCTTAACTTTAACCAGGTCTCATTCTCACAATAATATAATTTCTAGATTATATAAGGGCATTCAGCACAGAAGGTATAAAGAAGAGGTGGAAAAGGAGGGAAATATCTCACCTGACAGTTGGAGCAATATAAGCCAGTTTCAGTGGACAATAACAGGGTAGAACACATGGTGAGCGTTCAAGAACATGATCAGGTACTTTATTACGCCTATCCAGAAACGCCATCAAGGTGGCGGGGACGCATGCTGGAGACTATGTGGGGTCACTGGTGCCAAACACTTCCATATTTTTTGGAAATGTCATGATATAATTAATTATTGGACACAGATAGGAGAACATTTTAATAATGTATTGGTACTAAAATTCCCCTTAAATGTGAAACACTGTATTTGGTGATGATCCTGTGATAAACTGGAATAACAATGATAAAAGATTACTTGCTATGTAACTTATTGCTTATTAAAATGTAACTTATTGCTTATTAAAATGTAACTTATTGCTTATTAAAATGTAACTTATTGCTTAGTAAAAAGGCCATCAGCAGAAAGTGGCTGAGAGTGGAACCTCCAGCTATTGAGGATTGGATCAATATAAAAAACAAAATATATGTGATGGAAAAGTTGTCTTTTTCCCTCAGGATGCAAAATGACATGTTTTACAAAATCTGGACTAAATGGACATAAAACCCTTATGGTCAGATTTTGTATGAATGATACGTTTCTGTACTTCAAACCTTGTCTTATGAATATCGGCATGCTTCCCATACATGTTTATGTTTGTGTTTATATATGTCTTGATACTGTGAAAACGTTTAAAAATAAAGATAATATAAAAAAAGAACTAACAGATTGTTCAGAGTGGGACGACAGAAGTTACTGAATTGATCCTTTTTGAAATGTTTGTTTGATTCCAGAAGGACAGCAGCAGTCCCTCTCTGTCCTGTGAACCCCTCTGGGCCGTCAGGGTAAGTCACTATCAGCTGCTATCTTCTATAAATCTGTTTAAAGAGGATCTATGTGTGGATTAAAGCCATGTTGAATAAAGGTTTTAACACTGATCATAATTCTTACATTTCCCCATCATGGGGCAGTGAAGGATGTACACATTTTATAAACATTTGATTAGTGATGGTGAGATGAAGCCTCATGAGGCATCGAACCCTGCGGCTTCTAAGAATCATTTAGTGGAGATTCTTGTGAACGTGACTCCGCCTACTGGTGCAGTGCAGAACTATAGTTAGCAATGGAATCTGGGATGTTTGCTTTTTTTTTTCTTGTTTGTTTTTACATTTCGGTCCCTTTGAAATTGATCATGATTGATGCGTATGATCAGATATTTTATAGGGTTAGTGTGTTTTAAATTGTCTTATTTCTACCTGAACATCAGTTCATGTATAAATAACAGGTTTTATTTCTTTTGTAAAACATAACAACACGAGAAGGATGCTAAATATCTGCTTTTTTTCCCCACATAAAAATAGTTCTATTTAATTGATTCTACGTCCAGAAATCGGATAAAGACAAACAGAGGAACTCTATTTACAGTGATTCTATTTTTCTAGATTTCCACACGTCCATGAGTAAATTAGTACAAACATTAATGTCTGCTAAATAATGCTTGAATCTGGCTGTTTATTTTGGTTACTATTACATTACAGATTAGATAGGGTTGTATTGTTTTTTTTTATAATTGTTGAAAGTGATTTTATATTTGAATAAACTTAGGCTCATTCTTAGTGTTGTGATTGTAGATGATGCCACTAAAAAAAAGAAAGACATAAGGAGCTATTTAAACAGTCAGACAGTAAGCAATATAGGATGATGATGAAAGGTTGTTACATTTAATCCTTTAATATTATAAATATTAAAGAATTACTATAGTATACTGTCGGGATTACTAAAGAATTACTATACTATAAGTAATGATTATTTTGCAAATTAATTAATCTGTTTATTTTTTCAATGAATCAAATAATAACCCCTGAGGGATTACAACCCAAAGTAATGAGAAACTGATGACCCCCCACCTTGGGTCATCAGATCATCTATCAGTCATGCTTATCCCTGCATATAAGCCCCATCTGATCAGGGCTAAACGACAGTTAAAGAGGTCAGAGTGTGGTCTGAGGGCGCCATGGAAACACTTCAAGACTGTTTGAATGCTCTGACTGGAACATCTTCAAGGTTGCAGCAACATATTACAACTTATTAAATATTGATGACTGTGTCGGCCTATATTTACAAATGCATTAAGGACATCAGCATCAAAAAGAACATCACCACCCGGGCCAACCAACCACCCTAGATAAATGGAGAGGTTCAGAAATCGCTAAAAGCACCGAACTCAGCTTTCA
>NW_015151789.1:6371-11833 GCF_000732505.1 Cyprinodon variegatus | reverse complement strand
CCATGGACTGTTCTCCCTGCTGCCCTCTGGGAAGAGGCTTCCCAGCATTCAATGCAGGACCAGCAGGTTCTGCAGCAGCTTCTCCCCCACCGCCATCAGACTGATGAACTGATGAGAAAACTCTAAATCACAGACTCTGCATCACACTGAGCCTCTAACATCTGGAACAGTCTTCCTCTGCACATACGGGAGAGCCCTACACTGATCAGCTTTAGAGCTCAACTCAAACTACAGATGAAAACAAACCAGTCATGTAACCACTAAACTCTTAACATTTCCTTGTCATGCTTGTATTGTATGCTATGTTCTTTCTTATGTATTTGCCTGCCTAGGGTCTATGGATGAAAACTAGCTTTGTAGCTATAATCCGGCATATTTACATTTGTTTTTATACTGATGTTCATTAATGTGCATTGTCCCTATTCAAATAAAATAAAAATGAAAAACACTGATAACACCAAACCCACAATACTGCTGATTTGCACCATAGATATTAATGCTCTGAACTTCAGGATCAGTGCGATATTTTGCACCATGTTTTTTCTCCAACACTGTTTACATTTGATCACTGCTGCACTTTAAGAATGGAAATTTAATGAAAGTACAAAACCAAATTTAGTTTTATTTACACTCTGTGTTTACAAAATGTCCATAAATGTTGTCCAAGTGTCAATAATGAGCAAAATAAAATGTTTTATGTTTTTTTCCTTGTCGGTAGTTCTGTGTCCAACCAGTCTGGGTAAAACAATCTAATCTGAGAATGTTTCTACTGAGGCTATATTGATAAAAGGGCAAACCAGCACAACTGCGTCACTTTGACCACAACACTATGTAATAGTGTAACATGGCGACTTCCAAAAGCCAAAACCGGATCTGGAACCAATGACCTTTAGTCTGACAGGAAAACTCCAACACCACCAAGGTTTTCTCAGAAAGTAATACTACTGAATACTAACAACACAACCAGAACCAGCGGCTGGGCCAATTTCTGATCATCATATTGTTTAATCTAACCAATATCCAAAATGACATGGGAAGATTTAAAACCACTAACTGACTGCTTTACCTGTGCTGGAAAATGATTGCAGATCTAGAGTGCTACCGACTAACTGTTGGGTCTCTGTCCCCACAGCCTGAGGAGAAGAATAAGTTTGATGGGATCTTTGAAAGTCTGGCTCCTGTCAAAGGCCTGCTGTCAGGTGAGAAGGTCAGACCTGTCCTCATCAACTCCAAGCTTCCTCTGGACGTCCTTGGGAAGGTATTTATGGTGTTTCTCATTACTTTGGGTTGTAATCGGTTAGGAATGGGAATTCTAGCAAAATATTTAAATAAAAAAGTCTGTTTAGTTATTTATTATAAACGGCAAAGACATAAAAAGCATTGTTTTCATTTTTTTTAATTTAAAAATAATTTAAAAAAGTTAACAGTTAATATTAGTAAAAACATTTATGCTTAAGTTAGTCAGAGTTAAACGCCATTAGCTTAGAGCTGCCATTGTTGAAGTTAAACTGAGGTTTTACTTTAAGGTTCTGGCCCAACTGCCTTATTTGTTTCACTAACCACTTTTATCAGTTTTTATCTTTATTTGCTTTAAATGTTCTTTTATTTTATTGTTTAAATCATGTTAAGCTCTTTGAATTGTCCTTGTACTTAATTGTGCTCTAGAAATAAACTTACATTACACCATCCAAAGTGGGATGGATGCCGTCTCTCCGAATCAGACCAAACTAAAAGATCGACCAATTATTAATGTAGCCCACGTTGTTTTCAGGACCCTACCTGGACAACCAGCGACTGTTAAAGTGCTTTAGAGGACATGTGCTGTGAATTGGAGCTGTAGAAATAAATTTGATATCATGTGTGTAAATATGTCACTAATGCTCTATTTTTATTTTTATGAATATATCAGGTTTGGGACTTGAGTGACATTGATAAAGATGGCCATCTGGACAAAGATGAATTTGCTGTGGTGAGTGACAATGACTGCTTAGTTATTGAACCTAGAATTTAATATTTGTATAAATACATAAATTACAGTGTAGCATAAAGGATAATTTTATTGCATTTCTTCCATATCATAGTTTAAAGTTAAAAATTAGGGAAGTCTGTATCTCTGTGTAGAACCTCAAGAGTCCAGAATGTTTCAGAATGTGCTGAGGGCCCTGACCACTAAATGCCCTGACAGTTAGAACTATAATTACAAAATTAATCGTCCAGTGCAAGGAAGCCAGAGCAGGAAGTCTAAAAAACAGATGAATGCTCTTTAGTTACACAAAAGTTCATTCATTTCCAGTAAAAAACCATTCCTATTCTTGACTTAACTGACATATATGGAAATATGTCAGGAGTTTTTAAGAAACTCAGACAGTTCATCTCTGAACACAACACACCGATAAGTTTCAAACCCAGCAACACACTCTAAGAAAAACTGGTTTATCCCAAAGACAGGGCACCAAAACCAAAGCTGAGTGGACTTGTTCTGCTGTTTCCATGAACCGGATGACTGAGAATTCAAAAAGGTAACTTTAGCCGCAATAACCTTCAACGTTGCAGTGACAGGATTCAGCGTTGCAGTGACAGGACTCAGCGTTGCAGTGACAGGATTCAGCGTTGCAGTGAAAGGACTCAGCGTTGCAGTGACAGGACTCAGCGTTGCAGTGACAGGACTCAGCGTTGCAGTGACAGGATTCAGCGTTGCAGTGAAAGGACTCAGCGTTGCAGTGACAGGATTCAGTGTAGCAGTGACAGGATTCAGTGTAGCAGTGACAGGACTCAGCGTTGCAGTGACAGGATTCAGCGTAGCAGTGACAGGATTCAGCGTAGCAGTGACAGGATTCAGCGTAGCAGTGACAGGATTCAGCGTAGCAGTGACAGGACTCAGCGTTGCNGTAAAGCTGAACATGTTTAAGTAGCACGCCAACTCATCTGCTGTAGTTCTCGGAGTGTTCTCAAGAGGTTCTTGTGCACCAGGATAAGCTGTTTCCTGTGTCATACACTGTTCAAAAAAATTTAAGGAACACTTTGAAAACACATCAGATCTTGATGGTGAGAAAAACATGCTGTTTATTTATAGTGATATGGACTGAGTGATGTGTTAGGAACAACAGGATGCCACATCACTTGATGGTAATGAACATTATCAACCTACAGAGGGCTGAATTCAAAGACACCCCAAAATTTACAGTGAAAAAATGATGCAGCAGGCTAGTCCATTTTGCTGAAATGTCATTGCTGCAATTTAGTAATTTTTATGGCCCCCACGTGCGTGTATGCATGCCTGACAACATCTGGGTGCAGTCAGGGTGCCGTTGTCTAGCCTGTATAAGTCTGTGCTTCCCTCCATGGATATGCCTCCCCAGACCATCACTGACCCACCACCAAACCGCTCATGCTGAACAATGTTACAAGCAGCATAACATTCTCCAAGGCTTCTCCAGATCCTTTCACGTCTGTCACATGTGCTCAGGGTGAACCTGCTCTCATCTGTGAAAAGCACAGGGCACCAGTGGCGGACTTGCCAATTCCAGTGTTTTGTGGCAAATGCCAATCAAGCTCCACGGTGCCGGGCAGTGAGCACAGAGCCCATTAGAGGATGTCAGGCCCTCAGGCCACCCTCGTGGAGTCTGTTTCTGATTGTTTGGTCAGAGACATTCACACCAGTGGCCTGCTGGAGGTCATTTTGTAGGGCTCTGGCAGTGCTCCTCCTGCTCCTCCTTGCACNTAGACCTTCTACGGTCCTGTCCAGCTCTCCTGGAGTAACTGACTGTCTCCTGGAATCTCCTACATGCTCTTGAGATTGTGCTGGGAGACGCAGCAATGGCACGTATTGATGTGCCATCCTGGAGGAGTTGGACTGCCTGTGCAACCTCTGTAGGGTCCAGGTAGCACCTCATGCTAACAGTAATGACAGTGACCCTAGCCAAATGCAGAACTGGTGAAAAAGAGCCAGAAAAGATGAGGAGGTGAAAAAATATCAGCAGCCTCCACCTGTAAAGCCATCCCTGTTTTGATGGTTATCTTGTTGTTGCCCCTCTGGTTCACCTGTTGGTAATTTCATTAACACCAAAGCAGCTGAAACTGATTAACAACCCCCTCTGCTACTTACCTGACCAAATCAATATCCCAGAAGTTTAATTAACTTGATGCTATACTCTGATTACAAAGTGTTCCTTTATTTTTTTGAGTAGTGTATATCAGTGTTTTTAAACCCTGGTCCTCAAGGCACACTGCCTTGCATGTTTTAGATGTTTCCCAGCTTTCACACACCTGTTATCAATATCAATTGATAGCAGATTCTCAGGCTTTGCTGAACTGCAATCATCTGAATCAGGTTTGCTGAAGCTCAGAAACATCCAAAACATGCAGAGCAGTGTGCCTTGAGGACCAGGGTTGAAAAACACTGGTGTATATCATATATGTTTCCACTAAACAAAAGGCAGGCCAAAACCTTAACTCTGAAACTTTTCCAGCCCAAAAAAATAAATAATTTGAGTGACGGAATGCTCTGTTACTGTCATTGACAGAAATGTGGAAGAACCGTAGATTCAGTGTGGATTTTAGGCCCAAAATCTAATCAAAAAATACATGGTTTTATTTTCATGTTTAACAATCATGTCAGGTATGCTACATAGCTTTTTTAGCTTTTGGAGATAAGTATACATTTGCATCATAAACCTCTCCCCAATTTCATTAGGACATATTGTTACATCATTTATAAAAATAAAACTTATTTTCAACCTTTGTTGGTCCTAAATCTGGTCCTGACCAGGTTAAGTTCACCAAGTAAATTGGAGTAATCAAGTTAAACTAAATTAGGACAAAAGAGTGTCACAATTTTCTGTAGGTGAGCTTGATATTCAGCCAGACACAGAGTTACATTTGAAGAGTATATTGAAGTGGTGAATAGTGGCAGATGAAGCAGGTTTAAAGTTATTGTCTTGGCAGAGGAATGCTAGTTTGAAGGAGTGAGCAAAGAACCAAGAGATGTAGATGCTGACAGAACCAATAGGCCGTGTGGACCGGAGAACCACCAGAACAGGCAAGAAAGCAGCTGAGACTCACAGAGGAACAGGTAGCACTGGAGCATAGAGATAAAGACAACCTCAACTAGAAGAATTCAGCTGGAAAGGATCCAGTATTGAAGGAAACACGCATAAGTGCAGCATACAGACACAGTGAGATGTTCTAACAGAGATGAGTAGGCAGAGGCAGGTATAAGTAGGCTGGTGTACAAAGCTGTTATATGCTAAATGTCACTGTTCAGCTTCACCTTTTATCTCCACCAGAGGGCGCCATCATCCAGTAGGCGGAGCTCTCCTTGTGCTCTGTGTTCCAGCATTGTGTCAATAGTAAGTGTTGCTGTGAAGAGAACAATAGTCAGACTGAATGTTGAACATCAGCTAGTTTCTCCTGCTGATTTAAACCTTGTTGGACAGATGGAACATTGGCTGTGGATTATTCTA
>NW_015151789.1:2991-5695 GCF_000732505.1 Cyprinodon variegatus | reverse complement strand
GTGACGCAGACAGAAGGACATGTTGCTGCTGCTCAAGGAGAATCTGTGACTCTGGGATGTGAATACCAGACTAGTTATTCATCCCCCACCTTGTTCTGGTACAAAATGGAAGACAATGGTTATCCAAAGTACATGCTAAAGGGATTCCCAACAGGAGGAGAAAATTCTCCACATTTCAATGACAGATTCACTGCTGTCCTCAACAGTAACAGTAAATCCTTTAATCTGATGATCCAGGATCTCCGTTTGTCTGACTCTGCTGTGTACTACTGTGCTCTGCAGCCCACAGTGACAGGAAACACCAGAACTCTGTACAAGAACCTGCAATACTCCACTATATCCATAAGAGGAAATTGTGAAATCTATGACATATACAGAAATACATTTTTATTGTCTTAATTTGTATTTATTTTTATATTGTAGCCAAAGTTATAACCTATAAAGTCTTTAAATATTTTGTTTTGCTACATGATATTACTCAAATAATGTAGCTTCTGTCCAATATTTCTGTTTCACTTTCATTGTTAAGTGCAGTTGGAAAACCAAAGTGGTGCTATTGGAAAAAAAAATAAACACCAGTCCTTTTTACTTTCCCCTGTGCTTCTAATGACTGAACTTTTCTTATGATTAAAACATTGAAGTTTTAATGTGCTGGTGTGGTCAAATGAAAGAGGCGGCTCCAGATTGGGAGCAGATGTTGACAGAGGAATGTAGAAGGGAGCCAGGGGAAAGCAGAGTGACACAAGAGGGCAACAGAGGGTAAACAAGAAATACCTAAGAAGTCAAATACAGTCAAAAATAACTAGAATAAGAAAAAATGGAAAAAACTATGAAAACTCAAAGAGAAAATGTAAACAGATCCAAAACTAGTTCTGGCAAGCCAGTAGTTTAAAGCTACAGCATGAACCAGCTGCAAGAACCGAGAGAAGACAATGTCAGCCCATAAATAAGCATAGATGCTTGCTAATCCGGAGGATAGCGATGATGAAGGAGACTCCAAATTTAAGGGTCTCACAGCAAGACCTTCCGCTCACTGGCCCTAGGGAAGGCGCCATTAAGTCCAAGGACGTATAGAAGTTAGCATGGTCTGATTGTTTTGGATGAAATCACGGTCTTGCTGTCGGATTGAATTTCAGCTTGCCTACATGTTTTAAAGTTTCTTAAACCGTACTTTTGCGACTATAAGGCGCATATAAACGTCTTTTTTTTCCCCTCAAAATGTGCGGTGCGCCCTATAGTGTGGTGCGCCCTATGTGTGTTGTTACTGCGGACGTTGCTGAGACCACCATGAGAATGTTAAAGGTGGAAGTGTGGGCGTGGATTCTGTATAAAACAATAAAACTGTTAATCTGTGACTCCATGCGTGCCCATCTCACAGCTGATGTGAAAAACATGGTGAAACAAATAAACGCTGTGCTTGCCGTTATCCCGGGGGGTCTGACAAAGGAACTTCAACCGCTCGACATCGGTGTGAACCNGACTTCTTTTGATGCAGGTTTACCCCAAGCTCCCTCTGCTTGACAATAGTCTTTCTGAGATTAAACAATAGAAAGCGTATAGGCAGAAGAAACGTAACAGTACCACAAAAAAATGGCCATTAATGTACCTCCACTACGTTTTGCAGTGTGGACCAACGTAGTGGGGGTACATTTTCCCATGAGACTGGGTTGCACTGAGGACGAGGACACCTGGCATTAGCTCTCAAAGTCTCATCTGGCACCAAGAGGAGCTATGGAGGGTTCAGCAGAAGGCATATGTCCCATGCCAAATTTGGGCACATCTTGCATGGCCACCAGGACCCTGCCATCAAAGGTTGGCCGTAAAAAGGCCTTAGTGTCCGCCCAACAGGCATGAACCTCCCTCACGTATTCTGCAGATGGGGGAACCATGAAGGACGGTCAAGCAGTAGGACGCCGAAACAAGCCACTGGAAGCTGCAGGGTGGTCCTGTGGAGCATCCAGCTGCAACAAGGCAGAAGAGATGCGCGAGCTGGCTTCTGACAGACGTGAGTCAAAATGATCCCGAAAATCAGTGCCAGATGCTGCCAGAATTATTGCATTGTCATCCAAAGCAGAGAGTCCCTAACAAATGCTCTGCCCTTGGTCAGGGTCTCCAGTCAGGCTAGCACCACACTTGCCCCTAAGGGACTTTCATCCCCTCCAGCTCAGAAGCAAGATGGGCCACTTGCCCAGATATGCCCTCTGAAACCGTGGAGCTCCTTTTGGTCCTCTTTCGTGCCTTAAGAGCCACAAGTTTTACAGGCTACCTGCCTCTTTGAATGCCAGCCAAACGAGCATTGTGAAGGGACAGAAAAATTAGGGTAGGCAGCATCAGTCTAGGCCTCTTTCAGGTGATCTGGTCCTAAAAAAGGACACAAATCATGTCCGTCCTCTAACTGGAGAGGGGCCAAACAAGCTCTGCCGCACGGTGCGTCCCACATTTCATGCTCACAGGGCTAGGTCAGGTCAAGCTGAAATTGCCACTCTTGACACTTAAGTCAAAGAGCGAACAGGCCAGGAAACCCTGTCAGGCAGAAAATGCCACCTGGGATTCCCAAGCAGCAAAGCTGCAAGGAGCACTATCCAAGCACAGCAATGAAAGTAAAATGCAAGCCCGAAAATCGGCTGCTACGTAATTAAATACCGACAAGCCGAAAACAGCTGCACAATAAACGAAAAGGCAAACTCAAAAAACAGCTGCACAA
>NW_015151789.1:0-2160 GCF_000732505.1 Cyprinodon variegatus | reverse complement strand
CACCCTCACGGACCACCTTCAGGTTTCCCCCCGCTGTTCTGGTTGCTAGGATCTCCCCGGAGCTGCTCGGACCCTCTCTGGTTTCAGCTCTCAGGTCACCTGGACGATCGCCTTCTCCTCCACCTGGCCAGCTTTGAGTCAAACCCGCCTTCTCCCCGGTCCGGCTCTCCCCGCTCTGAGGTAAGCGTTCGTCCAGCTGAACATTCCTCTCTGCCCCGTCCCTGGTTAACCGCCCTTCTCATTCCCCTAGACGTTCCTTGGTTCCGGCTCCCTGTGCTGAGCTTCGGTCTGCGGTTGCAGAATCCCCTTTCGTTCTGTTTTTTCCAATAAAAACCCTCAAAGATCTGCCTGTTTCCAAGTGTGTTCAGCATGTGGGCCAAACACGTCAAGCCAAACATGACAGCTACAAGCAATAGTCAGTGTCTTACCACCTATTCAACCTGCATGCAAGAAAATGAAAAGGTCTGAGCTGTCATTGTCACGTGACCATATAGACTTACAGGTGAAATGTCCACTGCTGGCCCACTGACTGGACCGGACCTCAGCAGAGAGCGATGAGCCGCCTGTCCTCAGCTGGAGGAGGGGGGCTGGGGGCCGGTAAGACAGGTGGGGTGAAGCACGGGGCCTCCGGTGTCCAGGTTACCGTCACTGGGTCGGGTTTGGTCACTCTGTCCCCCGCTGGCTTCCTGCCACTGTCCGCCGGGGTTCCCTGACCAGCCCTGAAGATAACGGCTCGGTTCGAGCGCCCGGTGTCTTCCGACTACGTGCTGCACTGTAGTCCAAGGGTGTATCTTCCAAAAATGAGCTCAAACATATATTTATTTAATGCTTTCCTATTGTTTAGAACACAAGAGAACTATAATACACTTACGGTCAGAGTGATGTTTTTAGTGCATTATGTATATAGGGCCCAAAAACATTAATGTATAATAAATAACGAATAACTGCGAAAATAGTTATATCATGCATCCCAAGAAGTACATTTTCAGTTCCATCCATCCAGAAAAATATTGATATGCTGCATTTTAAGTATAGCATAGCATATTTTTTTATTGTGAACTTTCTGGTTTGGAGATATATTTTATTGCATGTTGCATATCCCGGTATATCTGTTTTACCTTTAAATCTGCAGCTCTCCCTACTTCTCTCTGTGTTCTGTTTAGAAAGATGCATGAACCCCTCTACTAATATAATGATGCTAGAAAAAAAAAGTTTCAAGATATGTAGGAGCTCTGCAGTCTAATTCTGTACAATAACTAAATAAATTTTTCAGTGGTATGATCTCTAATTTTTTTAACCAACCAGTCTCGTTTTACTTAAACATCAAAGTAGCTGCCGGTTAATATTCACTGAAAGCGGCCGTGTCTCTCCTTCAACCATGCAGCTACTCTCTAAGTAGTGAAATGCGACCACAAATCAGATGACTCAAAGCAACAGATCTGATGATGTTACACTGAGAGGCGGGACACGGGAGCAGCAGGGGACAGGAAAAAAAACACTGACTGAAAATGCTCTGAACATAGATAGCTGCACCCAACCTCTGTTACCTTTGGCTACAGGAAATAAGTGGAAAGGGGACAAAAAGCACAAATTAGAAGTGGGGACAATGGTCACACCAGTCCTTCAGAAAGTTACACCTGTGCTGTATTCAACCAAACACCGGACGATTTTGGAATTCCCACTGGACATTCTTTTAGGTAAGAAAAGTAGGACATGTCTGAGAAAAAGAGGACGTCTGGTCACCCTATTCATGACTCCAGCATGTCTCTATTACAGACTGACACCGGAGTGGATTTTCATATGAAGGTAAATATGTGCCAAAATGAACGAACTTGTGAATTTAATGTGAAAACTTGAGAATGCAATGTGAGAATTTGTACCACAAAAATCTGAACTTGTATGCCAAAATGTTCTGTTGTAAAGAAAAATTGCGCACACACACAAACTAAATT
This sequence comes from Cyprinodon variegatus, assembly GCF_000732505.1. Lineage (NCBI taxonomy): Eukaryota > Metazoa > Chordata > Actinopteri > Cyprinodontiformes > Cyprinodontidae > Cyprinodon > Cyprinodon variegatus. The sequence continues at coordinate 208 of NW_015151789.1, read as the reverse complement.
TTAAGTTGCACTAAAAGACATATCAGGCAAGACCATGTAGAAAAAAATTACACTTGTCAGTCCAATCTTCGCCTAAAGAGGATTTTCACTCAAATCTGATTTAAATGTGAATGCACAAAAAACTATTTACTGGTGTGTTCATATAGTTATACACAAATAAAATTACAGCTGACAAATGATTATTGATAGTTTATTTGTAATTATTATT
>NW_015151788.1:180106-180376 GCF_000732505.1 Cyprinodon variegatus | reverse complement strand
CGCTCCATTTGACGGCTCTACTTGACAGCTCCACTTCATTGTTGTCCAGTTGAGCTGTAGAGTCAAAAGTAGTTGGCTGTATACATTGTATTGCTAAACTTAAAACAATTAACGCATGTTCCAATAAACTATTACCTTGTTTTGAAATTAACCTCAACCTGGAATCCATTGACTGGAGCAAAGACATACTTTTCCTCTTCATGTAAATTTCATTTTGGGAAAACACTGAAAAACAGAATAGCAACATTAGTGCCAGCAATGAACCCTGAA
>NW_015151788.1:174946-177405 GCF_000732505.1 Cyprinodon variegatus | reverse complement strand
CCCATAGACGGCCATTCTAAACTGCCAGATTGGGAAACATCCCAACCTTCCAACAATGCGCGTGAGACGGGAAACGTCGGCCGGAGAGTAAGTGTTGGGGCCGGTATGATTTAATGAGGGCCGGCCCTCACATGCTGACAATTAGGACCGGCACACCGGGCAAATGCCCGGTATCCCAGATTGCCAGTCTGAACCTGCTTAGTACAATTATATCATTTAAGTTACTGTAGGTTATATTATATTATTTCATATCTGTGTTTAAATTGAAAATATTCTATTCGCAATATTCTAATCTGCAATGTCGTCTGTGGGACAGAAACAGAGGTACGTACGCAGCGACAATAGGAGCTGTCCAAGTAAACTACAGGCATCTATGTAATAAAATATTGACTTTAGAACTATAGGGCACTAACTTGCTCTAAAATCTGTTTTCATGACTGTTGAATCACATTAACCCCAGGGATTAAGCTCTTTACGAAGGCTGAAAAATTCTGGCACATTTGTTTCAACTTTGAGGTATTGGCATGGAAGCTACTAGAAATCAGAGAATTGCTAAATCAAATGCAAAATGGATGGATGGATGGATGGATGGATGGATGGATGGATGGGTGGACGGACGGACGGATGGACAGACGGACGGATGGATGGATGGATGGATGGATGGATGGATGGATGGATGGATGGATGGATGGATGGCCAGATGGATGGATGGAGGGACAGATGGATGGCCAGATGGATGGATGGATGGATGGATGGATGGATGGATGGAGCTTCCTTGATATTTTATTAATATTGATATTTAATTTATTTAGTTAATAAAAGAGGAAATGTTTACATCAGTTTCTACGATTCTAAGGGAAATCTGCATCTTCTTTTGATTTAATTTCAGTCTCAGCTGTTCTCAGTTTGGCCAGCAGGTGGTGCAACAGAACAGAATGTAAAGTCATTTAGCAGTGAAATCTGAGATCGTCTATTTAAAGCAGTGTCTAACACGCTGCATTTTGTTTGCTTTAAACTGCAGCGTTGGTATCAGACAGTTCTACTGGACCAGACCGAACCAGTTAGACAGAGTGGAATATTTATAACCTCAGAGGATTATAAACAAATCTTGGAAACCAAGTCCAGTGGATATTTTTTGAATTTTTTACGGAATGTCTATGACCTGGATGACTGGGAATCTTCATCAGCATATTATAAACAAGGAAGTTTTTTGTTGTTTTTTATGTTCTGAAAACTTTATCAATACAAAGCACTTGTCAATGTAAACAATCTTTTGTATTTTACAAGTTACTAGTTACTAAAGTTACTAGTTACAAGTTACTAAACATACATATAAAAATACAAAAATTAAAGTAAAAACAATAAGAATCCAGGAGGAGAATAACATAAATACATAATAATAATAATAATAATAATATCGGCGTACACTTCCTGTTTCGGCAGGGATGTGACGTAAGCAGTGTGCGACGGCCCCTGGAGCTGCGTGTCGGAGCAGCAGCAGCAGCAGCAGCGGGCAGGAATGGATGTGTTCAGGGAGCGGAGCCGCGGCGGCGGCGGCTGGAGCTGCCTCTGGCGGCTCGCGGTGCTCCTGCTGTCCGCGTCCTCGCTGCCCGCCGCCACGGCGCTGCTGGAGGGGCTTTACTGCGGGACGGAGGTCTGCTACGATGTGCTGGGAGTCAGCAGGGAGGCCTCTAAGGCGGAGATCGCCCGGGCTTACAGACAGCTGGCCCGCCGGTACCACCCGGACCGATACCGACCCGAAGGTCCCGGAGATGAGGAGAGCGCTCACACGAAGTTCCTGCTGATCGCAACGGCTTATGAGACGTTAAAGGTCCGGAACCGAACCCTGCCTGGTCCAGAACCAGCAGTGGTGTTCTGTCTGTCTGTCTGTCTGTCTGTCTGTCTGTAGGATGAATGTTGCTTCAGGTTATTGAAGCAACATTCAATAACCTCAATGTTGCTTCGATAAAAATCATAAACAGAACTTTATTGATCTCACAATAGATGCTCAGTGGGCAGTGGACAGCTCTGCTGTGTTGTAGCAAGAAGGTCTTTCTGCATGGAGTTTGCATGTTCTCCCTGTGCATGCGTGGGTTCTCTCCGGGTACTCCAGCTTCCTCCCACAGTCCAAAACACTGATCATTTATTGAACAGGATGGAATCATTTCACATTTAAAGAACTTTCAGAAGTTTGGATTCTGAATATGAGCGACTTTTCCTTTAAAATTAAACACAATGTTTTCCTCTTCATCGCCTCCTTGTTTACATCATCTCTGTTTGGCGTCTCCACAGGATGAGGAAACGCGGCGTGACTACGACTACATGCTGGACCATCCTGAGGAGTACTACCAGCACTACTACGCCTACTACCGCAGACGGCTCGCCCCCAAAGTGGACGTCAGGATCGTCATCCTCGTCACCATCTGCGCCATCTCTGCCATCCAGGTTAGGATCTCAGT
>NW_015151788.1:169060-171768 GCF_000732505.1 Cyprinodon variegatus | reverse complement strand
CAGCGCATGAACCGAACGAAACACACGCGAACCGAACCGAGACAGTCGAACCGAACGGTTCTGACGGTTTTCATAAACCCTTCCATCCCTACTGGATACAGACTGTAGACAGAGCTGGTTTCTAATGGAGTTTCTGTTGTTTTCAACATGAACTCATCTTTTGTTCTGATTAAACATAATTCAGTTTTTTAGCTATTAATATCTAAAGCTTGTTATTGTAATTTCCTCTGTAAATGTGCAGAGATGCTAGACGGTATCAGAACATCATTATTGGATGAGGGGAAAGTAATCAGTCTTATTTCATGCAGGTGTTTGTTGAAGTGTCTGTAAGATGCAGCTAATGTCAGAGCTGACATCTCACTTCTTAGAAGGAAGAAGATTAGGCAGAAAGAGAGGAAGCAGAGGCGAGGAGGCCTGACCTGGAGCGCTGGTAGAGGTCCGCTCACTAATGAGAATCTTTATTCATTAACATCTGCAGCAAGAACAACATTATTATGACCACATGGGTCATAAACATCGCTGCTCCTGAGGCCAGCAGCTTTAACTCGTTTCTCATTACGCTGCCGTCTGTTATGCATCAGTTAGGCTGTCGTTCAACATAAGTTTTGGACTTGTTATGAATGCTCTATGTATACGCCCAGAATAGAAAAAATACATAGAAAGTTCTGCGTTTGCCAGAGTTTTAGGAGACTCTGGGATGTCTGGCAGACGCTGGATAAATCGGCAACAGGGCCCTAAACTCTGCAAGATGGATGTCTTTCCAAAAAGAAACGTTTTTCTATTTTTTAAGTAGGATTTATAATTATTTTGATCGTTTAAAAACCTTTAAAAGTCAAATAACTCAGAAGATGTGGTTCTGCAGCCCAGAACAGTTCCAAGGTTTTTCAGTCAGTTTCTGTGGCGCTTCTAGAAAGTCTAGCTCTGTCCCGCTTTCAGTCACTCAGCTGAAACTCTCCTGGTTCGTCTTTCAGGTTTACAGGAAGGAGAGAGAAGAAGAGATGAAGGCAAAACTGGCGACCGACCCGAAGATGAAGAGGTACCGCCGCTGGATGAGGAACGAGGGACCGGGCCGCCTGACGTTCATCGACGACTGATGTTCTGCAACCCGTCCAGAACCAACACATCTGCCTCAGCGCCGCTCAGACGGGCCGCGCTTGCTGTGCTGGGGGGACCGACCCAGCCGCTCGTTTTCAGTAATTAGAGATATTTTCATAAAGACGGGGACTCGGATGGACTGACTGCTCAAAGAAACTGCAAACAGTTTCTGTAAAACCACCAACAACAAAAACAGGAAGATCAGAATCCAGTCTGTGTCTCAGATTCAGATCGTTCTATTTCTAAGTTTCAGGTTTTATACCTGAAATAAAAGTGTCCTTTAAAAAAAGGCAGCAACCAAACCTGCGCTGCTCAGAAATATGTTGAATTGATGGTAATTGTTTCAATTTTACCTCAAATTTTTTGAATAAAAGATTGTTTTTGAAGACGTACCTGCAGCGTCTAAAGAAACAATACAAACAAGATGAGCGTGTCGTTTCCTGCAGCACCACGGCGTGACCTCCAGTGACGACGACATGTCACTGTGGTTTGATTTGATGTTGATTAAACTCAGAGTTCAGATCTGCCCAGATGGATACAAAGCTATGCAACAGGTGAATTATTGCAGAAAGACGGAAGCAGAACCTTTTCTATGCAGAAACAGATGTCAGACAGAAAGATAAACGACTCAAGTTAGCAAACCCAGTTGGTCTACTGCNTCTACACAGAGATGACATGGAAATGAGTCGATTCAGTTGGATGGGAACGCTCCTTTACTGTCAGGCTGCTGGGAGGAGCTTTTGATCCACATGGATGAACAAGATTAGTCTGGTTCTGAACTAAAAGGGGAAAAAAAACCTCCAGGGAATCGGTCCAGCCTGGAGAACTGCGGGTCAGAACCACTAACAGTTTACCGCAGGATCTTCTAAGGTAGAACCAGCAGCAATTCAGAAAACTGAACCGATACGTTCTGTTTGTTCTCTAGTACGTCAGCTGGTGCAGCAGCTACAACAAGGCCATCAACTACCTGGTAACCGTCCCCAAGTACCGCATCCAGGCTACAGAGATCGCCAAACAGCAGGGCCTCCTCAGCCGCACCAAGGAGAAGGGCAAAAACCGGCGCTCCAAGGAGGAGATCCGGGAGCAGGAGGAGGAGGTGATCCGCGACATCATCAAGAACAAAATCGACATCAAGGGCGGCTACCAGAAGCCGAGGCTGACGGACATCCTGCTGTGCCAGATGGTGCTGTTTCCGTACTACCTGAGCCGCTACGTGGCGTGGTACGTCAGCTGGGTGTACCGCTTCACCGTCTGCAGGGAGGAGTACGGAGAGGAGGAGAAGCTCTACCTCATCAGGTCAGTGGGGGCCGGGGCCGGCGGGGGCCGCTTGCTGCTGTCCGCCTCTGACTCTGTGCTGTGAATTAATCAGGAAGAACATGAAGATGTCGGAGGCTCAGTTTGACGGACTGGAGGAAAACGCCAAACAGACGTTCCTGGAGAAACAGCTCTGGATCAAAGAGAACTTTGAGGTGAAGACGCTCCTTCTGGTTCTGACTCCTTACTGACCTTATTGCTTAAAATGTTCTAAGCAGAAAATGTTCTTTTAAAAATAATTACTGACAGAGAGTCCATTAGACTCTAGAACTGTTTTAATTCTATTCAGTTTATTTCTA
>NW_015151788.1:154787-163811 GCF_000732505.1 Cyprinodon variegatus | reverse complement strand
ACCTGCAGTGGTTTGCTGCGACCTGCAGTGGTTTGCTGCGATCTGCAGTGGTGTGCTGCGGCCTCCTGCGACCTGTAGTGGTTAGCTGCGACCTGCAGTGGTTAGCTGCGACCTGCAGTGGTTAGCTGCGACCTGCAGTGGTTTGCTGCGGCCTCCTGCGACCTGCAGTGGTTTGCTGCGGCTTTCTGCGACCTGCAGTGGTTTGCTGCGGCTTTCTGCGACCTGCAGTGGTTTGCTGCGATCTGCAGTGGTGTGCTGCGGCCTCCTGCGACCTGCAGTGGTTTGCTGCGGCCTCCTGCGACCTGCAGTGGTTTGCTGCGGCCTCCTGCGACCTGCAGTGGTTTGCTGCGGCCTCCTGTGACCTGCAGTGGTTTGCTGCGGCTTTCTGCGACCTGCAGTGGTTTGCTGCAGCTTTCTGCGACCTGCAGTGGTTTGCTGCGACCTGCAGTGGTTTGCTGCGACCTGCAGTGGTTTGCTGCGATCTGCAGTGGTTTGCTGCGATCTGCAGCGACCTGCAGTGGTTTGCTGCGATCTGCAGTGGTTTGCTGCGGCTTTCTGCGACCTGCAGTGGTTTTCTGCGACCTGCAGTGTTGTGCTGCGGCCTCATGCGACCTACTGTGGGCTACCCCAATCTGCTTTCTCCTGCTGTGATCTACTGCGGCCATTTTTGGGCCTGGTGGGAACGAGATGTGTTGCAGTTTTCTAACTGAATAAACTTTAATAATAATGAATTAATGAGGCCTCTTTAGTGACTTTAACTCCTGCAAACCGATGGCCAGCAGATTACCAAGTTCCCACTGTCACTGTGGTTTCTAATCTGCAGGGGGGTTCACTAATGGCTCGCCGTGTCCTAAGGTGTCTATTTAATCCTAAGGTGTCTATTTAATTCACTGCATAGTTAATAAAATCTAACGTGGCTCATCGGCTGTTTGAGACTAAAACTCTCATATCAGAAAGATGAAAACATCCGGCATTAATCTGATGAATAATTGATGCTGTTTTCCCAGAAAAATTATCTCATGATTCATTTAGAAGAGTCTGTTACTTTCAAAAGACTCTTTATAGAAGAATGAATGGGTTTAAAGATAATGTTTAAAAAGATGAGCTGATTGATAGAACGGAAACAGTTGCAACAACAAGCAGATAAATCCAGACCAGGCCAGAAGCTGCAAGTTTCATGAAGCTCTTGCATAAAGGGTTTATGCTACGTCATCTTCAAAGAGGTCCAGGAGGTCAGCTCTGCGCTGAGGGTGTTTTTCCACCAGGGGGCGACAACAGCGGCTAAAACAGCAGCTGGGTTCTCAATAGTAGCAAGTCTTCAACGTGTTTCTGCTTAAGTTAAAGTGAAAAGTAGCCTTCTAAGAAATGACTGAAGAGTATAAGATTTTTTTTTATTCCGATTTATAAAAAAAAAAAGCTCTATGCAACAATAATGGAGCAGAATCCACACCTCGGCCCCCAGAGGAGGAAGAGGAGGTATCTGAGTCTCTGCTGAGACCGATGCCCCCCCCCCAGACCCGGTGCCTGATAAACAAAAGGCGAAGAGTACAAGTCCTTATGTGTCTCTGCAAACATCCCAAAATCCCTGTTATACTCTTCATTTAATATCAAAGCATTTTGTTCTTCAGTAAAACTTTATAATTGTTCAAAGGTCAGAATCAGCATGTCAGGCTGTTTAAAGATCTGTCATCAGCCAGAAACCATCAATTGGTGTCCCCCCACCCCCCTATTAATTACCCACTAAGGTGGAAGAAGCACATTTTCAAAAACAGGCATACATAGTGTCAGGGATTGCTGAAGGGTCAATGAGTCAAGTGCCTTGAGACGACATGATGTGAATCGGCGCTATAAAAATAAACTGAATTGAAAACTACTAATAGAATGGGAGGCATGAGTTACTTTATTTCTCATGTGTTCTTACGGTTTGAGATCTTTTATGCAATCAGATGGTTTTCCTTAGAAAACTGAACCAATCTGATTAAATGATCTGCTTGTATTGTCTCTAGAAAAGGACCTTTAGATGATTTGTTGTGAATTGGTGCTATAGAAATAGACTGTGTTGATTCAGAGTTAGCCTACTTCATGATGTCATGGAGGTTCTGTTTAGATCAAGTCATGATTCTGCAGGTCTGGAGGTGATCAGGCCCAGATTTAGCTGCTGGAACGGATGTGAAAAAGTTAGGTTGAAGGAGTCATTTTCATCCCTGGCTGGTTGGGATCACGTTTCTCTCCTAATAAATTAAACTTTTTAAATTTCTTTCCTGAAGATTATTCAATCAGAAGACGTTGATGTAAAATAATTGGTGTTTTTTTTTTTTTTTTTCAACATACCTGTTAGACATTAACTTGTCAGAAATAGTTGCTCTAAAGACATTAGCCGTGTGTTTGAGGCAGGCGGTTTCCTGAGGCAGACCAGAATTAAAACGTCTCTGCAAGACTCAAAATAATCCATCTGGACTTCTCTGCATATGAATCATAGGCTTTAAATATTATATTTGAGTTTAAAAAAAGCAACAACAAAAAACATTCTTGGAGGGAAAGAATTAGGTTTTTTTCTGAATGATAACATCAGTGTTGAAGTTTCCTGTGCCGTTTGGCCAAACGGTCAGCTGCAGTTCGTCTAACGGCCACTAGATGCTGCTGTTGCACTGAAAGCTGATTAAGGAAACAGGTTCTTGAAAGTCCTGCTGAGCAGAAACAGGTTCTCATGAGAGAACTTCCTTCTTGGGTTTATTTTTGTTCTCTTTAAGCCTCAACCTGAAGAGGAAGAGACGAAAAAGAAGAAGGAAATGTGGGCAATTCCAGCAAATGCATTAAAAACAGCTTCCTTCTGAAGAAAAATGTATGGAAGCCCGTTTCCGCAACATGAAAGTAAAAAAAATACCAAATAGAGTCTCATAACTATGACTATGAAAGTCGAAAATATGACTTTGTATCTCATAATTATGACTTTCTTTTTGGCATTTTTTTTATTTTCATCTGGCGGAAACAGGCTTCCATACAAAGGCCCTTTAGGACAACAGAAACATTCAGTTAAATCCAAACTTTTACCTGTTTGAACATTAGAGAAACTCCTTCAGCAGCACAGGAGGAACAAATAAGTTAAACTAGATTATCGCAGCAGAGCTGAACAGAAAACTCAGGAAACATTTTAATCATTGCCCTAACTATACAGATTAGATTTTCCAAATTATTAGTACAGAAGGCTTTTATTTTCTGTTCACTTCCGTTTGTATTGGTGTCATTTTTTATGATATAAACATCTATCATATAACTTTAGTACTCCTGGGTCTTTGAGAAAATCCAATTTTTCAGATAAAAAAAGAAAAGCTTAACGTGATCTTATTAGATTCTGTTTCAAAATAAAAGCACGGATTCCATCAGGAAAACAGAACTTAAAAGTTTTAATCCTGATCTTTGTAAAAACTTTTTAAAAAACCTTCTTGCATCAAATTCTATCAGATGGGCGTGCCCAACAGGGTGGGCGTGGTTAGAGTAACGGAGGTAAACGTACATCTGACGCAACTACAACAAGCCCCAAAAAACATTTTAACCGGAAATGACTAAACACTGAAATTCACATTAAAAGCATGACACTTTTCCATTACTGATAATAACCAAAGCTGGGGAGCTGAGGGTCCCACCAGAAATCTAACAGTTTCCCCAAGAAGCAAACCTTCTGATTTTACGTTAAACTACTCCACCTTTTAAATCAGGTTTTATTTAATACTTATTTTTTCTTATTTTTGTTGTAATGATTATTATTACAAGTTTAGTTTAATAGATTCTATGTGTTTCAGCGTTTGTTGCAACAACAGAAGGATAAAAGCTGCAGAACATCACAGATAATAATTCCTTTCTCCAACAAAATTTGATCTGTTGATTGAATTTTTATATATATCTGTCCGGATTTGGACATATGGCCTTTTTGGGCTCTAAATAGAATAGATCGGAATAGAATATGCCTTTATTGTCCCAAAATGGGGAAATTCTGGTTTTTACAGTAGCAAAAAGATTATAGGAAAAAAATGGTTGCACAAATATGGAGCTTAGAAAAATGTATTAGAATAAAATAATAGCCAAGAGTTAAAAGATAAACAATGAAATACTGTATGGTGAAGTGTTTTAACATTATATAACTGTGCACCTGGAGAATAAATAACAAATATCCAGCTATGGACATTTCTACAGTAATGGATATTTAAAAATAGCAGCAAAATCAGAGATGTGCAGAATGACAGCAGCAGGTTATTAAACTGAATAAGGTAGAAACTGCAAAATTAGAACTAAACTACAAATAAGCAGCAACTGTGTCAGATATGCTAGTTTAACAGTGAATGAAAGTAATGTAATATGTAAATCTTTTTTGATAAAAAAAAAAGCCAAACAAAGAGTTTAAGAGCTAGCATTGGTTTCATACATGCAGCACATCAGTGCTTTGTTTTGTCACCATGTTTGTTTGCATTTTCTCGGTCAGATAAATATTTAATAATTATTATTATAAATTATAATGATAATTATAACAATTATAATCAATAAAATCTAACACAATTAAGAAATAAATTAGAAACTAAAATAATTCTTGTTACGCTACAAAATGCTTTTATTTTGTAGGTCTCTAACCGGAAGTCTGGTGGTTGTGGCGTTAAACTTGCCGGAAGTTCGTGCCTTCAGCCGGGACAGCTGAAGGAATCCGGCTTTCAACCAGCGCTGACCTGCGATAAACCGCTCCAGTGGGCTGTGGACACGCGTGGGAGCTGACAGTGAAGACGTGAAGTCACCCGAGGGGCTTTTAATCAGGGAAACGGGACGTGAAGCGGGGATGGCCGCTTTAGGCAGCGCCGGTCGCTTCTTTCACTGTGAGTCTCTGAGTGTTCGGAACCAAAAACCCAGTCTGATCAGAACCAAGGCCAGTCTGTGTTCGGAAATATTTTACTATCTGAGGTTTAATATGATGACATGATGAAATATCTGTGATTATTGTTGTTTTATTTTAGCTAGCTGCTGTTTTTCCCTGACATTGGCGTTACATGTGAAAGCATCAAGCTAACAGGAGGTGAAACCATTTCCTGCCGGAAGGATTTCAGAGTAACACATTATCTTTAACATTTAAGCGTCTCTTTCTGCGTTAGCGACACATTAATAAACCCGCTGCTCGTTATTTAACATTTTAAAGAGTCAATATTAATCTGTGCTCTCATTCTAGATCATTTGTTGTGTTTAAACTGGTTCAACGATGACGTTTAAAGCCGCCGCGCTCTCCTCGGACAGAAACTGTTTCCGGTTATTTCCTTCGCCTTGATGAAGTTTCCAGACTAACTGTGTTTGAGTTTAATGTCTGCGTTACATAAAGATGTCCTCCCGCATTTAGCCACAGTAAGCTGCTCCGTGGACGCGCCACGGGACTGTGTTCTCACGGCGGGAAACTAAGTAAACAGCTAACATGTTTCACGTTGTTACAAAACTACACTTTTTACCTTGCGTAACCTTCGAGCGCCCCCCGGCGGCCGAACCGTGAACTCCAGCTTTAAGGGTCCTTATAGATGAGCTAAAAAAGTTTATAAAATAAAGAATAATCCACTGGATTCTACGGAAGAGGATTAGGGCCACTGGGGAAAAAAGGTTAACAGATTTTTAAAAATATTATTATAGTTTAATACATAATTCTGACTTTTCACTTTTCATCCAGGAAGCTTTTTCAATTCAAAATGTTTTTTTTTTACTCTTTTGAATGACTGGAAAAAAACCAACTGGAACTGGATGACTGAGAATCTTCACCAGCTTAAAGTTTAGGCTCTGAAAACCTTTTCAAACCGTTTTGTTTTCACTTTTTCTCATGAAATAAATAGAAAACACTAATTTCTATATATTATAAAGGAAATATTTTCATATAAAAAATGCTTTTGCTCAAACTTTACAGCAAAAAAAACCTGACAGGTTGATTACAGGGCTGACACTAAGTATTATTTTACAAATCGATGGCTTTGCCCCCTCTTACTTGTCTGAGATTTTAACTTTCCGCAATTGTGGCAGAGCTTTACGCTCCTCAGGTCAGCTTCTGCTAGAGGTCTCTAGATCAAGACTCAGTGGGGCGATGGTTCTTTTGCCGTCGCTGCTCACAGACTGTGGAACAAACGACCCCCTGACATCCGCACCACGACTGACCTCAGCCTTTTTTTAAAAGCTTAAAACCCACTTTTTTAAATTAGCATTTAATTCTGACCATAATGCTGTCTCATCTTTCTGTGTGCTCCTTTCTATGCACCTCTTTTAATGTCCTGCAGCGCTGCACCACTACAGCACTTTTAATTGTATCTGTATGTTTTATATGTGTTATGTATTGTTTTATGGCTTTGTTGTAAAGCACTTTGGGTATTATTGTAAAGGGCTATACAAATAAACTTGATTAATTAATCCGGGTGATTAATTTCTTCGATTAATTAATTAATCGGAAAGCAAAAGTTTCCTTCAAGATTTTTTTAATGAAATTAAACGAGGTGAAACTAAAACTTTCCCACAGGAGGAATTCTGGATTATAGAGCATATAATAATAATGATAATAATAATAATAACTGAACTCTATTGATCTCACATTAGAGAAATTCCCTCTCTGCATTTAACCCATCGCCTTGGGGAGCAGTGGGGATTTAAGGGTCTTGTTCAGGGACCCAGAGTGGCTTATTGACAGGGGGAAAAGTTTATTTTTTTTTATCTTAAATGCAAAATATATATATATGAGCATGTCGCTCTGTCAGTTAAAGGCTAATATATATGGGTGTGTGTACCTGTCTAGCCATCAGAGTGAGGACCATTTTTCTAATTTCACATTCAAATTGAGGACCAGTTGTTGCAAAGTGAGGACATTTTGATGGACATCACAAGCTATTTGCTAAATGGGTGGAAAATGACTGAATATGAAAGGAAATCAACCCTTGGTCCTCGCTATGCATAGCAGAAAGAGTATGTGTCTGTGTGTGTGTGTGTGTATATATATATATATATATATATATATATATATATATATTCTGGATGGAGGAGATTGACAGATGAAAGTTTTTTTTTATCTTAAATGTAAAATGTTAGCAGTTAATGATTAATCAATTACTATATTGGTTGATTATATCAATAATTGATTAATCTGATTGGTTGTTTCGTCTCTATAAAAATAATAATAATAAAGCTAATATTTGTCAGGTTGTTGTTAATTGTAGCATTTAGTTATGTTGTTGTAAAACCGTTCATTTCTGAGCCGTTTTAAAACCTTTGAATGTGGTTTTTATTCCGGTGCTTCTAACAGGTTCAGATCCCGACTTTATAATCAGTTTGTTTTCCAGTTTCTCAGCTCAGATCCCAGTTTTTATTCTCCTTCCTGCTCCGTTTCAGTTGCCAGGAGCAGCGTTGGTCTGACTGTGAGGAGGAGATCCACGGCTGCAGCTTTAGCCCAGAATGCAGCTCCAGAGTCTCAGGAGAACAGGTATCAGACGCACCTTCAGCCGCCCGCATGGGAACAGGAAGGGGGACTATGCTGCCTTCGTGTGGCGTCGTAACCATGGGAAACGGCAAAGGCCCACATGAAACATGCACGTAAAATTCCACTCATGTCATTATTTCCAATGGGAAGATTCTATGATGCCCGAGTTTCAGGGATGAGGTCAACTTTGACCTTTCAACCTGTTCTGTCTAAAGCTTAAACAATGCTGGGACAGAAGGATTCATGAAGTTTTATCAACATTTTAAACTTTCATGGTTTGATTTTATCAGTCAGTCGATGTGTTTGATGCTTCCTCCTCTTCCTGTAGCAGATGAACCAGGAAGTTTTATCTTTCCTGCCAAAGCAGCTCAGGATGATCTTTGAATCCAACATGTTTCTCTGCTTTGCTAAAACTAAAGGACTCAATAAGTCGATCGTTTCTATTTTATAAGAGGATCATTTTAACCACATGAAGGCAGCAGGAAGAAGCTGGGTTTTATAGTTAAATTGCTGCAGGGAGGAACCTCTTTGTCTTCACTTCAAACCCATCTGGTCTCCTCAGAAACCTAAAACCTGAGCGGATGGAGGAGCCGATGGGTTGAAGGTTGAAATCCCTGCAGAATCTTCTTCTGTTTCTGCAGGAAACCTAAAACAGGAATCCTGATGCTGAACATGGGCGGACCGGAGAAGCTGGAAGACGTTCACGACTTCCTGCTGCGGCTCTTCATGGACACGGATCTGATGAAGCTCCCCGTTCAGAAGTGAGCCCCCCCCCAGGTTCCCCTTCCTGCAGGCCGGGTCTTCGGCGTGATCGGGAGTAACGGCGGCCATGTTCTTTGCTCCGCAGTAAGCTGGGCCCGTTCATCGCCAAGCGGCGAACCCCGAAGATCCAGGAGCAGTACAGTAAGATCGGAGGAGGCTCTCCCATCAGACGCTGGACCTCCATGCAGGGGGAGGGCATGGTGAAGCTGCTGGACGAGGCCAGCCCAGACACAGGTCAGAACCCCCCCCCCGACCACAGGCTGCAGGCAGATAACGCTGATAATGGAGGAGTGTCTGCTCACACCCTGGGCCGCTCCTCTCCGTTAGCGCCTGAGAGCTCAGCCCGACTGAACCACAGATAACCGACAGAAGAAGCTTCTAGAACGTTTCCAGTCCTGCTGAGCAGAACCAGGCGGTCCGAGTTTAACCTTTTATAGAACGCTCTGTGAAATACCTTAAAAATCTCAATTTCAAGACAATATTTTTATTGGAATCCAGGAAATATTTTATTATCTTTGCAACATAAAAAAATATATATATTTTGATGGTAAAAATGAATATAAATGTAATAACTAGAAACACCAACCTGCCCGAATATATTAAGAAAAATAACAAAAGTGTTTCTATAAGAAATCAATGAAAAACACTTTGAGAGCAAAATAAACACAATATTTGGTCCAATAAAACCTTAGAGGCTGTAGCAGCTCCCCAGCATGTGATTTACATTTCAGCCGTCTCCACAGGTGATTTTCTATGTTTATTTTCTTTGATGCGGATCATCTCAGTCATCA
>NW_015151788.1:150933-153352 GCF_000732505.1 Cyprinodon variegatus | reverse complement strand
TCTTCTTTGACTATTACATCATTTACCTTGATATTGCGCCGAATTACATGCCACTTTTATCTAATGGAAATATTCTGGAGGTATTCCCTCTTCCATCGACTCCAAAACTGTTCGACCAGAAACTGTACCCGGCGCCAACGTTTTTGAGGAATAAATATCTTCCCTCACAAATGTTCCTGCAGGAGGCAAGGCAGACTCAGATTTCATTTGAAGCAAATGATTAGGTGTTAAAGGTTCAAGAGAAGCTGGGTCATTTATTCCCTTTAATGTTAAAGGACGACTATTAATTATAGCCATGGCTTCATAAAGGAAAGTTCTTAATGAAGCATCATCAAGTTTTCCTACATTTTGAGAGAGTGTAAAGGCCAACACATTTCGCATGGTGCGTATTTGACGCTCCCAAACACCACCAGCATGACTTGCTGATGGAGCATTAAAAATAAACTCACATTGGTTTTCTGCTAGGAAAGACTCCAGATATTTAGGGTCACACCGTTAATGCTGAAACTGGAACTGACATTTTTAAGTTTATAAATCTAAATATAGTTAACTACACTCATTAACTTTTAATCTTTTCAAATTATTTTTAACCTTTTTTTTTCCTCAACTTAATTTCCAGTAGGTAATAAATCATTGAAGGGCTCCTCTAATTGGTCAAATGCCAAAATCAGATGTGCAGGATCTTTGCTGAATGGCTGGGTATAGATCTAGTGCTTCTAGAACTCACTGAGGGACGGGGGGGGGGGAGGCTCCATTTGTAAGGGATCAAAAACACTAACTTGCCGTATAAAAGTGTAATGAGAAAAAACTAAAACTGCTTTAAAAACGAGGTTTGATGTGACTTTTTTTTTTTTTTTTTTATCTGTCCTTATTGAGATTGAATATAATTTTATTTTCAAGGATTTATCATCCAGATTAACTTTTAATACTTTGAAAAACCACATTTCAAGCCAGATTAGAATCCAGGACAAGGCCTTATTACCGTTGGAGGAACAAAAATTTATTTATTTATTGTTATTTTTTTGAGTTTTTGGAAAGAGGGAATGAGAGAAAGGGGGGGGGAGACATGTGGGAAAGGAGCACAGGCTGGATTCGAACCCGGGTCAGCCGCGTCGAGGACTAAAGCCTCCAACTTATTCTGTTGTTAAATGTGCTTTATGAATAAAGTGAAATGGATTGGATATACACCGTTCGCACCAAAGCACACCGGAAAAAATAAATATAATAAAAAAATATATATATGGATATTTTGATGGTAAAAATGAAAGTTAATGTAATAACAAGAAACACCAACTTTCCCGCTCTCTGCAAATGAAAGGAGACATCAGGAACAAACAAGACTAAATGTTAGAATATCAGAAAAACAAACCATAGGAAATAATTTAGTCAAAGGAGAAAAAAATTATAGCAGATAAATGTTTTTTTAATTATTTTCTAATCTGACCAGTCGTAGGTTATTACAGCCTCTCCCAATACAAACAGTGCCACCATGTGGCCATATTTACCACTGCAGGTCATTTCAAACTAATCAAGGAAAGTAGTTAAAATGAGACGAGATTTTCTGGCTGCTGGGAAAATCTTAATGATTGTTGGTGAGTGAGGAGTCTGTTCGCTATAACAGATCTCTGGTGGGTTCAGGAGGATTCTGCTCCGATCCGGATGATGATCCGTTTCAGAATGATGCCGATCAGCCGGGAACCGGTTCTGACCCGCTCTGGTTCTGGTCTTTCCTCAGCTCCTCATAAGTTCTACATCGGCTTCCGGTACGTGAACCCGCTGACGGAGGAGGCCATCGAGGAGATGGAGAAGGACGGGGTGGAGCGGGCCGTGGCGTTCACCCAGTACCCCCAGTACAGCTGCTCCACCACAGGTCGCTGCTTCAGGGATGAAGATCGCTTCAGAAACTCCTCCTCATCTTCGTTTTGCCTTTGAGCAACGATTAAACCGCAGCGTGGAGCCTTTAACTGCTTTTCTCCTCCACAGGAAGCAGTCTGAACGCCATCTACCGTTACTATAGAAACAGAGGGGACCGGCCAAAGATGCGTTGGAGCGTCATCGACCGCTGGCCCACACACCCCCTGCTGGTGGAGGTAGGAAGTTCTCTTAGTTCATAAAAATGAGAAGATGAGAAAAGAGAGGACGGTTTGGAGTCTGAGGCGGCGGTGGGTCGACCACCTGCACCTCCACGCGACACCCGACAGAATAACGGTCCGATTGTTCCCTTCAGTGTTTTACAGAACACATCAGGAACGAGCTGCTGAAGTTTCCAGAAGATAAGAGAGACGATGTGGTCATCCTGTTCTCCGCTCATTCGCTGCCCATGGCGGTAAGTATCGGCGCCCTGCAGGTCCGCTCTCTGGTACCGCTCGCCATCCGGTCGCTAATAAGAACTTTGCTTTATAAGAGGTTCTGGTTCTGA
>NW_015151788.1:140929-149789 GCF_000732505.1 Cyprinodon variegatus | reverse complement strand
ATGGCTGCTACTATACAGTCAGATTCAATCAAAATTTTCTATCTAAGGAAAACCAGCTGATTGCATCGACTCATTGACTCTTCAGCAATCCCTCACACTAAGCATGCTTGTAACGACAGTGGAGAGGAAAAACTCCCTTTGAACAGGAAGAAACCTCCAGCAGAACCAGGCAAAAAAAAAAAGACTTACAGAAGAAATCTAACAGCGAAACGGGTTTTAGAAATACTTCAAAATATTGATGATAGCGATTCGGGTGGAGAAGGACAGACCGATGAGGAGGGCTGGGTAGGAAGCGGCTCAGATTCTGACAGCGAGTCTGAGGATGATCGCCCACCCACGGAAAGACGTATCAGTGACCCATCAGACAATGGTGAAACTTTTGTTCAAGGTTTGATAGCACCGCCACCACCTCAGCAGGTCCCAAACGCAGGTCGGCCTGGATGTGTCGGATCCGATGATTAGAAAGGATTCTGTAAAAGCGAAGGTGATTTTCTGGACATGGCGGCTAGAAACGCCTCGGTTTTGTTCAGGAGCTGTTTGAACGCCATCGTCTCACGCAGAGATTTTATCCTTGAACTGGTAAAACGGTTTGGTGGCGACCTTAGCCTCTCCGCCGCAGTGGAGCAGCTTTAGCGAGGCAAATTAAATGGCGCCGGGAGCTTCAGCGCCGCTCTAAAAAAATGTTTGTCATAAATGTGAAAAGGTGGGGAGCGGGAAATGTTCAGGGATAATTAATTACAAACTTTGAACCTGTGTAGTAAAACCTTTTAAAAAAAACTTTAAAATGATATATTAGACTAGTTTTAAGGTTTACATATTAACAATAAGTTTATATCTCACACCACAGTATTTCAGTTGATGACATCATCACTATTCATGCGTTCCATTCGGGGGGAAATGTCACCCTGACAACCTGACGGCCAGAGGGAGTTCTAGTAGGATCAGAGTTCTGGGAGGCCTGGTGTTAAACTACTGAAGTACTTCTGGTCTTCTAGGAAAGTACGATGAAAGTTTGGAGGAAGTAGTTTGTTTAAAAAGTTCTAGAAGGAACCGTGGATGAACTGTAGGTTCTAGCACCCCTGTGGAGCAATGACAAATAAAGAATTCTGATTCCGATTCTAGAAGGGAGGGCGGTTCTGTCGGTCCCCCGTTGCTTTCTGGGTTGTTCCGTCTGGATCTCCCTCCATGAATCCTGTCGCCGCTGCTCTTCTCCTGCAGGTGGTGAACCGAGGCGATCCGTATCCCCAGGAAGTGGGCGCCACGGTGCAGAGGGTCATGGAGCGACTGGGACACTGTAACCCCTACAGACTGGTGTGGCAGTCCAGGGTGGGTGACCTGATGGCTTCTCAGAGCTGCTCTATTAGTCGTTCCCCACAAGATGGCGCCAAACGCTAACAGAAGCACTAAGCCAGTAGGACGCCTTCATCTCCTCCTGTGTTGGGTGTTCCAGGTGGGACCCATGGCGTGGCTCGGCCCGCAGACGGACGAGGTGATCAAAGGTCTGAGCGAGCGAGGAAAGAAGAACATCCTGCTGGTTCCCATCGCCTTTACGTCGGACCACATAGAGACGCTGCACGAGCTGGACATCGAGTACGCCCAGGTGTTGGCCGAGGAGGTGAGTTCTGACCTGCAAAATAAAAGCACCAGAGCGCGGGGGGGTGGGGGGGTAACCTGACAGGAACTTTGACCCAGAGAGGCGTTGGGTTCTGCTCACTCAGAACCACAGCTGCATCCTGCAGTCCGGGTTTCCACCTGGGACTCGCTGCTCCAGCAGGTTCTGGTTTTTGGAACAAAAGAGAAATTATTTATTCAGAATTTTCACTTTTCTTTGTGAAATCAGAACCAACCTGAAAAATTTGCCGTTTGCTCTGAGCTCATGATTGTGGAACAGATTTCCACATGTTGGGTCAGAAGGTCCGACCCGCTCCATTTACGGGTCAANATGATTGTGGAACAGATTTCCACATGTTGGGTCAGAAGGTCCGACCCGCTCCATTTACGGGTCAATATCTCCTCCTTCACCTGTAGAGCTGGATGCAGAAAGCTGAGCGTTCCTAAACGCTGTTCTGTCAGCTCAGCACGCCCATAGGAATCACTGGATTGCTGATGGCACAAAAACAGTGAATCCACAGTGGCCATATTGGTACTCCCCACTCCCACAGACACGCACAGTAAAAACCCTCCCTGTGCAGCATTTAGCTGCTAAAACCAGCAGTTTTCTGTCTGCAGGAAGACGTTCCTCAGGTAATTTCCCAGTCAGTGGATGAACTAAGCAATAAATCCATCTATAGCCGATGGATCCTGTAGTTTAGTCTGCAGACTAACATTAGTCTATCTCAGACTGACTGGAAGACATTAATATTGGGTCTAATAATAGAAAGTAGAGGAAATAGAAAGTAATTCACTGAAATGTCAATGTAGGAATTCTTTATTAAGTGGAGTTTGGTTTGTTTCTCATTTGAAAAAGTAATGAGCTGTGATATATATTGCAGGTTATATTGAAAAGAAGTGTATATATATATATATATATATATATATATATATATATATTTAAATATACGCACACAGCATGCACTATCAGACATGTTAGATATAATTACCATAACAATGTCATCAATAAGCATTTATTACATCTACATCATCAGTTTAGCACTTTTGGCTCATCTGTATTATTCTGCTCCATTAACACATTAATTTTATTGAGATGGTTTGTTTAATATGTTATAAAAACTTTGCAATGTGACGTCTATTTTTTTATTCTAAGTTAAAGTTAATCTACTGATGCTATAAAACAGCCAGTCTCTGTCAAAGTGATGAATTTATCTTTATTTTAAACGCCTAAAGTCCCCCTGAAAATGAGAAAATCATCATTTTTTGATGCTGCAGCGCACAGATTGTTTACATTGGGAGCGGTCTAACTAGGGAGTACCAATATGGCTGCCGGTGGCTTCACTGCAGGCTTTATCCAGTAGCCCAACAAAGCCTGGTTTTTGTTTTGAACCTGAACTCGGATCCATTTCTGACATTTTGAATTGAAAAAAATTCCTGGATGGAAGAGAAACTTGGCGACTCTGACCTGGATGACTGAATCTGCAGCAGCGTTTCCAGACATGAAGAAGTCGCAGCAGAAGAAGCGAGCTTCCAGTTCCAGTGGATCCGACCTTAACATGTTTGTTTTCTCCTGCAGTGCGGCGTGGAGAACATCCGGAGAGCAGAGTCGCTGAATGGGAATCCTCTCTTCATGAAGGTTTGTCCTCCAACATTTCAACACAGTCAGAAGGAAACGAACGTGAAGCTGAAGGAATCAGAAAACCTCTAAACGTCAGACAGAAACCAGAGCAGAGCTTTTAGTTCTACATTAGAGAAACTGATGACGGATCAGAGACAAGGAGGACGTTTTCCTGTCCTCTTCTTTAATGAACCAAGAGGCTCGTTAAAGAGCTGAGGTGAAGCTCCTGCTTATAATTGATTTTCACACAGAGGGATCGTCTGAAAGGTGTCTGAGAAAATTACAGGAAAGTTCAGTGGAAGGAAAAAGTTTAGCAGAAAGCAACAGAGGATCCCACCCTACAGGGCTACGGAGGGAGGTTAGTGCCATTATTGATGACCGCAAAGAAAATGGTTTGTAAATGGTGGGAAAAAAAATTAAATTACTAAAATTAACGATCAAAAAAATGTTTTGAGAGAAACTTTGCTGTTTTATTTTTTGGTAAATAAAATTTTTTATACTTTTTAATTTTTTCACATTTTTTATATGAATTTTATATTTTCCTTTTTTTTTTCTTCAAAATTTCAGTTTTGTTTTGTGTTTTTTTTTTTTGTTTTTTTTTTTGGATTGCATTTTCCAGATCATGTTTTTTTTTTTTTTTTTTTTTATTAGTCTGTTTAAGCGTTTGGATTGAGATGGTCTGGAAAAAACTATTTAAAAATAATTGAATAATTGAATTTCAATCTGAAAAAACGAAATAAAAAAATTTTTAAATCGATGTTCTGTTTGTGTCGGATTAGGCAGGGAATCGGGTCGACCAGAATCTCATGGAAAATCTATGGAGTTCGGTCGAGCGACAGACGAGCTGAAAGCTTCAGTTTTAGTCAGTTTTCCTTCCACTTAACTTTCCACTGATGTGATTTTTCAGGCGTCTGAGTCAAATTCCTTATCGATGACCTTCTGTGACCTCTGCTTGTTGTGGAGGTTAGTCTGGATGTAAGGAGTCTGTATAGTTTGAGTTTTTTTTTATTTTAAAATTGAGGTTTAGCTGATAACCTGAGTTCCTCCTATAGCCGCTGCAAAGGAACAGCTTGTTTATTTTTATTGGGTAAACCAGTTAGAGAAAATATTTGACCTGGAAGAAGTTTTTGGATGAACGGCGTTTGTTTCCTGGGTGCGCCGCCGGCCCGTCAGGCGGCCCGTCCGGCTGCAGCACTCAGCCTTTATTAAAGAAACGCTTCAGATCGATGGAACCTTTCAAGCTGACTCCAGTAGAACTGAACGGCCCGGCTGGCTGGCTGCTCCGACCCGCTGCGCTCTGAGACCCCTCGCCAAGTCTCCGAGTGTCGGCCTGTGAGGAAATCAATATCCAGAGGATGATTAGTTGGTAGTTACTGAAGGATGGTTTCCTTTGCTTTCCTCCTGAGCTGCTGCTGCTGGAAAATCAAGAAAAATGCGTTCATTGTGTTCTGCACAGCGAGACCCGGCGGACGACGGGCTCCTGTTTTTATAAACCCTCCTCATGATCGCAGCCTTGGCCAAATTTAACCGTCCCAGACATCCTGAACCCTTCCACTTCTGCACACGGATTTTATTTCCCACAGATTCTGGAAGAAAACGACCTGATTTCAGTTTGGTGGATTAAAAAAGCTCCACAGCTGTAAAATGTGTTTTCTAAAATATTTCAAAACCTTTTACGGCCTTAATGCAACTTTTATCGCTCTGCTTTTTAACGCTTTGATGCTTGTTGTTGCTAATAAGCAACAAACCGCTTGTTCTACACTGTAAAAAATTTAAAGCAAGTCAATTTTTCTTAAAATAAGAGCATTTTTTCTTGAATTGAGCAGGTAAGTGAGACACTTTGCAATTGGAACAAGACAATGTACATTTAAAATTAGACTAAAACAACTGTAGTCTGTTATTATAAGTGCATAATATCTAATTATCTTATTTTAAGGTTAAAAATACTCATTCCATTTGCAGATCATCTTATTTTCCTACTCATATTAAGGGTAAAAACACTTATTTTAGGACATTTTTACTTTTTTTCAGAACATTTTTGCAGTGTAGGCAAACAGCCACTATAGCATCATTGCATCACCCCAGTGCTACTAACGCTGTATGTTATTATGTGGTTATAACTGCTGTTACAAAATATACTTCATCTCCATTTCTATTTATTTAGTAACATTAACTATTTTAATTTGGCATCTCAGTGAAGGGGAAAATGTCTTATTATATGTACATGTAATACAATTCAGGCTCCAAGGGTTTAAAGACCGACTATTCAGAACATCAGGCTGATATGTGCTGCTGGCACCGGAGGGCCAAGCTTTTCCTCTTCTTCCAATTGCATGATAAAAATGACGCAAAAGCATTACAGGAGTGTAGATTTAAACAAAGCAACACTGATTGCAAAACAATTATTTTCAATAAGAAAACCTTCAGGCTTCTGCCAGAAATAGTCCGACTCATCAGGAGAAACGTTTGCTTGTGTCCAGGCGCTGGCAGATCTGGTCCAGTCCCACCTGAAGTCCAACGAGCCGTGTTCCCGCCAGCTGACGCTTCGCTGCCCGCTGTGCACCAACCCCACCTGTGGAGAAACCAAGGCCTTCTTCGCCAGCCAGAAACTGTCATGAAGGCGTTTTTTTGGCGCCCTAAAAGGAGCAAACTGGAGACGCTAAGAGCTTCTTCTCAACGAGCACCGTTCCGCTAGCAGTAGCGGCTGGACGGCGGCTCCACCTTCGTTTATTCAGATTCCCTTTGATCCAAGTCTGTCTAGATAAAATAATTGATTACGACACTTTTAATTTCTTTGTTTCATTTAATTTTAAGTTTCTGATTCCTACATCCAGAAAAATTCATCTGTTCCATCCATCAACAAAGGCCTCTACTGTGAAGCCTTTCTCAGTGTGCTAGTTAGCATTACCGATAAGCTAATTTCATCATGTAGGCATGATGTCACTATGATTGTCTACAGCTCAAAAACCGCCAACAAATCCCTGATTCTGATACATGGAAGGGCTTATAGTGTTTTTTGTTTTGTTTGTTTCTTTTAGCATGTCTGTTATGCACCAGATTACAACGCGGTATTAGGGCCAGGCTAGAATTTTGTTTTTTTTTTTATTACGAGAATAAAGTCGTAAAATTACGCAAATAAAGTCGTAAAATGACTTAGATTTATTTTGTCATTTTGTATACACAAGTAAGAACAGCTCTCTAGAGAATTTTATTGTTTTGTTTTTTTTAAGTGCTGCCTTGAAAACGGTAAAAAAAAAAAATACATAAAAACAGTAATATAAACATGACTGTATATTTACAGTTCTAACATTTCAGTTTTTTTTGTTTTTAATAATAAAATACAATAAAATAACCTATTTTACATAACATTCAGCAGTCTAATAGCAGTTGCTGCTGGACCTGCATCTAAAATTACATTATTCTCGTAATGTTACCACTATTCTCGTTGCGAATTTATTCTCATAAATTTATTACTTTATTCTACTAATGTTATGACTTTATTCTCGTAATTTTACAACTTTATTCTCAAAATAGAAGAAAACCAAATACTCTGCCGCACCAGATGAATAGAAAAAAAGAAATAAATCCAGCCCACCATCAGGACGTTACAGGTTCCTGCCGTTAGCTGAAAGACTGAGAGATAAAACACAAAATAGGCTCATCCTTGTCAAAAATGAGCCACTTTCTATTAAAACAGTTGGTCACCAGGCGCTCGAAGGCGCTCGAAGGCGCGGCGGCGTCCAGCCATTCTATTCAAACTGATCAGGGCTGCAGATAAATAGAAACTGGTTCAATTGTTTTGAGTCTCAAATCTTTAGATTAGAAGAACAAACTGGAAAAGTTTTGCTTATAAAACTTAGCATGCTACAAGCTAATTTATTTAGCCCCCATGACTGCTCCCCAAGGGGGTGAGTTAAATGCAGAGAGTTAATTTCATTGGTCTGTACTTGTGACGGTGGAATGACTTTAAAAAACACTGGAGTTAACATATTAAACCAACAACTCATTCTGTGTTTTAAAACAATTCCACTTTTAGACCTGCTTTACATGAAATTATATTTTTCTGTCTCCCAAAATGCAGAATCTGTGTGGAAATTTTGCCTAAATGGCTAAATATGTCTGCAAACTCTCCTAAATCATGTTTCAGCAGAGTCTACGTTATTGAAAATACCTAAAAAATAATTGGCAGCAAAGATTTAGCAGACAGCCCGCAAGCTAAATAGGTTTCGCTAACCTGAAATATTTGTAGACTAAGCTAATAATCGTCGTTTACAGTAAAGCTTTATTTGGCAGCAAGCTAACTAAAATATTCACTTATTTAAGACTAACATTAAAAATTCAATGTTAAAAACAAATGTGGTTAATGTGCAGTTAACTAAGATGTTTTAATGTGCAGGGAGACCTGGCTAACCAGAAGCTAACAGGAAGGTTTTAGTTAGCATCAAGAAAGCATAAGACTTTGATTCTCTGTAAAATAAACAATAGTTTCGGTTACTAACTAAAAAACTCTTGAACAACAGTTACAACAGCTAACATGATTTACATTTCTGGAAGCTACATTTATTAGCTTTAAGCTAACTCCGTTTAGCTAGTAGTAAGCTAACTTAGAAGTTAATCAAATGTGGGCTGTTATTGGAAAAACGGATACAATAAAAGCATTAACAGTTAGCAAGTTTAGCCTGATAACTGCTAACTAGGTTTAGTAATAAAGTATTTATGGTAAATATGCATAAAGCTCATTTTAATTCTCATACTAATAATTAGCCTTCAACAATTTGATGTTTTCCCCCCTTATCTAATCTTTATTTCTACATGAAGACGCTGATAGCTAACAGCTTTTCTAATTTTCCGTTTGATAAATCCCCATGAATGCGAATTCTAGCCGCTGATGGCGTCATCGATGCCTATCGAATTTACACGCACAGTTTCCTGCTTTTGTTCTTCCACTGGATTAGAAAGGATGCGTCTTTGGCCATCTCTTATTTTTCTAATATTTTGACGTATAAAAGTTGTTTTATTAGCAAAGATCTTTGTGTTTTGAATGTGTTTTTTTTTTCCATACGTGACTTTTATCCATCCAAAGGAGCGTTTTCTAAATTTTGATTAGTGCTGTGATGCTAAATTGGTCAAATAATGTTCATGTTATTATAACATGAATGATTAGCTCTATGCTTTCTTAAAACTACTTTTCCACCTGAAAGTTTAAACCTGCTGAAACACTCAGATGTCCAGGTCAAAAAAACTCATCTTTGTATGAAGAAAGGTTTAATAATTTAACACGATGTCACAGCTGAAAACAAAGAATTGATGCTCCACATAAAGCAAAAATGTGTGAATTAGTCTTTTTTTTCACTATTATTTATTTCTGTGTTCCATTGTACATAAACCATGTCTCCAAAGTGATGTAAATGTACAGTATCTGCTAACATGTGCAGTGTTTCATTCTAATTGGTGCTGTATGAATTTGAGGACATGCTATAATTCCTGCATTTACCCGTCTTGATCAGTCTTCCTTCCAAATAAAATCTGTTCATGGAAAAGTTTATCCAATGATCCTTCTGCAAAGTTTGTTTTATTTATGGTTGTTCTCAGCATGTTGCTGACTCCAGGGGTGGATTTAGGAAATGTGGG
>NW_015151788.1:136228-139347 GCF_000732505.1 Cyprinodon variegatus | reverse complement strand
TTCATTTCATTTTTGTTCTCTTTTCTCCTCTCCCTCATATCTCTTCATCTCCTGTTCATTTTTGTCACGGTTTCTCCCCCATCTCTCTCTCTCTCTCTCTCCTCCTGCTCCTCCATCTTTCCACCAGATGATTTCATTCCTTTTCCTCCAATTAATTTACTCCTAATCCAGCTCCTCTCCTCAGTTAGTCGTTTAACCGTTACTCTCCTCCTCCATCTTTCCACTGATCTATTTCTTTCGTCTTCGCTTCTTATTTCTGTCTTGAGTTGATTTTTTTAAACCATCAACTTTCCTGCAAACATTTAAACATCTAAAGGTTAAATCTCTGATGGTCACTTTCCTGCTTTCATTTCCAACCCTAAACTATTTGGATCTAAATGTTAAACGGAACTTTATCTTCATCTGCAGCTAATCTACTAACATCGACCATTTATGGTTCACCCATTGAAATACTTTGAAAATCATCATTTCAAGCCAAGAGTTTTATTTAAGGACAATACCTCATTACTTTGGTAATATTAAAAAAAATATGTATATATTATGATGGCAAAAATTAAGTTCAATTTAATGCCATGAAACGGCCACCTGCCCTGATATGCTAAAGGCATAGAGGACGATCTTTTATTTCTGGGTGGATCTGAAGAGAAAATTTGTCTATGAAGTGAAAGAGAAGAGAAAGGCCTCAGAAGAGGCAGATATATCCCAGAATGCTTTGCGTGGAGAGGTCTCCTGTTAAAGCATTCTGGGATTTGCAGTCACAGTCTGATAACAAAGATGGAGGAAGCTCCGCGCAGTAGGAGGAGGAGTTATGTGACCAACGGAGCAAAAAGCAGTGATCATCTGTCTGAACGGTCCGTTACCTGAGTTCACTATAAACTCCCCGCTCTATAGTGAAGGAGGGATTTAGGGGTTAGGGCTGATTTATACTCAGAAACCAGGTGGTCTGCGTGTGTGTTGCAGTTAACGCAGCTATGCCCCGCCCCCTTCTGCAGACACTCTGCTGCTCCTCTCCCAAATTGTAGGTGACCGCAGACAGGAGGCCTCTGATTGGTCAAATCTACATCCGCTCTACTCTATGCATATTTCCTGTTTGGTTCCTTACCGGCTCGTTTTGTTTGTCTGACCGCCATTTTGGAAAACGACTGGTGAAGATGGAGCAGCTAGCAGAGCAAGGTGCGTGAGAACGCTGGGACCCTTTTTCCACCTGGATCCCCGATATTTTTGGCCCTCATGTCCCTCTGTTGTCGCACAAACTTGCCCCCAATTCCTCACCGCCTCGGCCGTATCTAGACCCACAGCTAGTTCCTGATTGGCCCTCTGGCATTGTGGCGTGGAATAACAGCGCAGACCACGCTTCAAATTTGGGCAGAAATCAAAAATATCTGCGACACGCTGCTGCGGGAAGATAACCAGGCCTTTAAGAAAACCAGNTTCATTTCATTTTTGTTCTCTTTTCTCCTCTCCCTCATATCTCTTCATCTCCTGTTCATTTTTGTCACGGTTTCTCCCCCATCTCTCTCTCTCTCTCTCTCCTCCTGCTCCTCCATCTTTCCACCAGATGATTTCATTCCTTTTCCTCCAATTAATTTACTCCTAATCCAGCTCCTCTCCTCAGTTAGTCGTTTAACCGTTACTCTCCTCCTCCATCTTTCCACTGATCTATTTCTTTCATCTTCGCTTCTTATTTCTGTCTTGAGTTGATTTTTTTTTAAACCATCCACTTTCCTGCAAACATTTAAACATCTAAAGATTAAATCTCTGATGGTCACTTATCTGCTTCCAACCCTAAACTATTTGGATCTAAATGTTAAACGGAACTTTATCTTCATCTGCAGCTAATCTGCAAACATCGAACATTTATGGTTCACTCATTGAAATACTTTGAAAATCATCAAAAATATGTATATATTTTGATGGCAAAAATTTAAGTTCAATTTAATGCCATGAAACGGCCACCTGCCCTGATATATTAAAGGCATAGAGGACGATCTTTTATTTCTGGGTGGATCATCTCAATCAGTGGTCCTCCTAACTGTCAGTCATTCTGGTGATATGTTTAAGGTCGTCCTACGTGTTCGTCCCGTTAGCTAGCTTGTTCTGCGCACGTTCAGGCGTATATCTGTGGTGAGCTACGGTTTCAGACGGTCATTGAAGCTCACCTTTCTCACCGCGGTTCTTTGGAAATAGTCGAGGGTCGGAAGAGAAAAAGTGTCTATGAAGTGAAAGAGAAGAGAAAGGCCTCAGAAGAGGCAGATATATCCCAGAATGCTTTGCGTGGAGAGGTCTCCTGTTAAAGCATTATGGGATTTGCAGTCACAGCGGCGACTAATAACAAAGATGGAGGAAGCTCCGCGCAGTAGGAGGAGGAGTTATGTGACCAACGGAGCAAAAAGCAGTGATCATCTGTCTGAACGGTCCGTTAACTGAGTTCACTATAAAGTTCACTATAAACTCCCTGCTCTATAGTGAAGGAGAGATTTAGGGGTTAGGGCTGATTTATACTCAGAAACCAGGTGGTCTGCATGTTTGTTGCAGTTAACGCAGACATGCCCCGCCCCCTTCTGCAGACACTCTGCTGCACCTCTCCCAAATTGTAGGTGACCGCAGACAGGAGGCCTCTGATTGGTCAAATCTAGCCCGCTCTACACTATGCGTATTTCCTGTTTGGTTCCTTACCGGCTCGTTTTGTTTGTCTGACCGCCATTATGGAAAACGACTGGTGAAGATGGAGCAGCTAGCAGAACGAGGTGTGCGAGAACGCTGGGACCTTTTTTCCACCTGGATCCCCGCTCTTTTTGGCCCTAATGTCCCTCCGTTGTCGGACAAACTTGCCCCCACTTCCTCACCGCCTCGGCCGTATCTAGACCCACATCTACTTCCTGATTGGCCCTCTGGCGTTGTGGCGTGGAATAACATAGCGCAGACCACGCTTCAATATTGGACAGAAATCAAAAATATCTGCGACACGCTGCTGGGGGAGGATAACCAGGCCTTTAGCAAAACCAGCTGATTGCATCGACTCATTGACCCTTCAGCAATCCCTCACACTAAGCATGCTTGTAGCGACAGTGGAGAGGAAAAACTCCCTTTGAACAGGAAGAAACCTCCAGCAGAACCAG
>NW_015151788.1:133007-134716 GCF_000732505.1 Cyprinodon variegatus | reverse complement strand
CTAGCCTTAAAAGTAGACAGGGTGTCTTGAATAATTTTTTTTTCAAAGTCAGCTTTTATCTGAACCACAGATGTCCGCCTCTGTTAGCAGCTTAGTTTGACCTGATGTGGTTTATTGTTGGAACAGCGAGGACAGGATTAGGACAACCGTCTGGGCAAATGAGTTATTCTCACGCTTTTATTTTCCTTTTCCAGACCTGGAAAACATTGAAATCTAATTCCAGATTTTTTCTAGACTCAATGGAATCTTGTTTGCTTCACTGTGCATCTGCTCCTCTGCTGTGTTCTGGAGTCCATAAACATCCCTCTGGGTGTTTCATCTATTGCCAGTAAATTAGGTGACGGTGACCTCTGACCTGGATGTATGCTAACACCAAGTGATGCAGCATCTGTGGCGTTGCTCACCGGCTGCACTGAAGGGTGACTCAAACCATTTCCAGAGTCTCACCTTTTTGTCCCGATATCTCTCTGATCCAGTCTGCCTTCTGCTGTTCCTCCTCTTTTCTCTTTTTCCAACATCCTAACCCTTCTTTTATTTTGAAATCTTTATTCTGCGGCTGTGGACTGTCAGCTCAGGGAGTACAGGAAGGGGGGTTGTGGGATGAAAAGTGTCTGTGTGTTTGGGTAACTGCAGGCTGCTGGTAATTGAAAAGCCAGGATAGCAGCACCTGCAACCCTCTGACCTCCTATAGAGAGAATAAGCATTGATTTCTCCAAAGAAAAGGACAGAGCAGTGGAGCAGGGAGGCAGGTACAAGAGAAATTGGAAAAATAAAATCACAGAGGAGGAAAAGGCAAAGTGTGGAGGTTATTATAAAATAAGGAAAGTGGGAGACAAAGATGACAAAATCTGTCCAATCTGTTAGGGAACAGAAGAACGTCAAACGTTGGACTTCCTTCCAGATCCTAAAGCCGGACATTCACTGTGCGATTTTTTCAATCGTTGCTTGCAGCTCCAGCTCAAACTATGACGAAAACCGCAAAGTTCAAAAGTTCCCAGCTCACGATGTTTGATCTCACACTGCGACCTGACGCTCTGATGCGATCTACCTGCTACCTACGTCTAAAAACCAGGTGGGACCTTGGATATTTGGCGATTTAGTGCTGAAAGCCCTAAAAAGAAAAGGAGACGACGTATTTGGACAAAGACATGGCTGAGCTAACGTGGCTACTACGGTCTGACAGTTTGACAGAAAGACTCCATTTCATTCATTGCCCCCCCGCCATGCTGCTGGGTTTACATCTGAGAGGAAGAAGAAGAAGAATCCTTGTTTGCCCACTCTGCGATTTGCCAACAACCGCCTTACGACGGCCGACTGAATTTCGATGTTTCATTTTCTCCCAACCTTCTGATTCCTGATGGGGGGGTGGTCGTTAGAGGCTGATCGCCCCTCGTTACCCCCTGTACAGCTACACCACGCACCAGGCTGAAAGTCATCCCGCAAGACTGGAGAATCGGCTCGAAAACGGTAAAAAAATCGTACAGTGTACGCCCGGCTTAACTAAACATCCAATCTGAAGAAATTAAAATGTTAACGGAGAGCAGCTGCACAGACATGCATCTTCTAAGAACCACTGTGAGGAACATCGGACACAAACGTTATCCCTGGCTGCTGCAGACGGGCTAACGTTAGCCCTGGCTGCTGCAGACGGGCTAACGTTAGCCCTGGCTGCTGCAGACGGGCTATCGTTATCCCTGGCTGCTGCAGAC
>NW_015151788.1:124611-131758 GCF_000732505.1 Cyprinodon variegatus | reverse complement strand
GGTTTAACCTCCAGACACGGTGGTGGTAGTATTATGGTCTGAGGCTGCTTTAGGCCTGGAGTCTCTGGAAACCATTTTCTCATCTGCTTTACGGCGTTTTCCCACGCTTTACTCCACCTTATCAGCCATCTGACCTGCAGGTAATAGAAAGACAAAGTCACCAGATTAACAGGCAGAGAATGGGCTTCTGTTTCCGTGGTAACGGGAAAGCATAGAAGAGCATGGAGGAGGACAGGAGGAG
Source organism: Cyprinodon variegatus (assembly GCF_000732505.1). Taxonomy (NCBI): domain Eukaryota; kingdom Metazoa; phylum Chordata; class Actinopteri; order Cyprinodontiformes; family Cyprinodontidae; genus Cyprinodon; species Cyprinodon variegatus. Next base: position 131,517 of record NW_015151788.1, on the reverse strand, counting down.
TGATTAAAAGTGGAGTCAAGGGGGGAGAGAAGTGGATGGGGGGGGTTAAAGGAAGCAGTGACAGGATGGATGGATGGATGCTGAGATGATTACATGGAGCAGAGGAAGGATGAATGATGAGGAGCAGAACAGACGAGGTGATGAAGTCATTAGGAAAACAACTAAAAACGAAGAGAAGACAAACTTAAACTCACTGGAAATAAAAAGATCAGGAGACAAACATAAAGCTCCTAATTTATTACATTAATAACTTACTTTACCCTGGAAAGGTTCTACAGGAGGACAGATCTAACATTAATGCCTTCAGGCACTGGCTGAATATAAAACACTATGCTGTAAGGAATTATTAATCCAGTTAATTCATTTATCATCATTTAGCATTAAATCGCTAACGACCTCCGATAATAAAAAGCTTTATCAGGGCAGCAGATCTGATTCCAGCTGCTGGAAACTCCACAACAGATCTAAGAAAAGGAGAATTTGAACCGATTTCTGTTTGAGAAATAAAACGCTGGTTTACTGAGAGTTTAAGGTTAATCTATAAAATCTCACCTCTCTATTAATCCTAATCCTAAATTCTCCCAAAGCAAAACCGCAAATAGCTGAATAATGATTAGTTCAAAAGCAAACTGAGGAGGATAAATACATTCAATCAAACATTAAATTTTCTTCTTATAAATAAATGTTTTAAAGTTCTGCTGAATGTTGGTCATGGGAAGCTCCTCCCCATCAGGAGAAAGAATGAAGGTCAAATCTGTTTGTGCATCGTAAACAAGGATTTGAAGTTGCAGAAACAGTAAAATTTGTAAAATAAGTTTTGCAATTTTAGAACAACAAAAAAATTCACAAACACAATTTTTAAAACTCCTTTTCAAATTTTAAGTACAAGTACACAAATTGTGTTAAAAACATCCTCAGTTTTGCCTTAAATTATCCAGAATTATTGTTGCAAAACTATTTTTGCATTTTAACTTTGGAGCTTTGTAATTTCAGACTTTTTTACGGAAGAGGATTAGGGCCACTGAAAAAAAAAAAGATTTTTAAATTTTCAGTTTAACATGGGAAAAAAGAGATTAATCTCAGAATTCTGACTTTTTTCCCATGTTAAACTGAAATAAAAATTAAAAATCAGTTTTTTTTTCAGTGGCCCTAATCCTCTTCCGTATTTTTTCCATATTAGACCGAAATAATATTAAAAAATCATTTAACGTTTTTATTTTTTCAGTGGCCCTAATCCTCTTCCGTACTTCTTTCAATCTTTCACAATAACAAAAGAAAAAAATGTTACACCTCTTTAAATTCTTGAGTCCAGGAACTCTAATTGTGTTGCACGTCAAACATCTTTTCCATTAGTTGATCTAAAACAAATTCAAACGTGTTAAAAGTCACTATTTTCTTTTTTTATGTTTTTTCCTGAACACATTTATAAACCCAGACAACATTAATTTCACTGTTTTCTACACGTTTTGAAACATATTCAGTGCGTTTTGTTAATAACTGCCTCCATCATTCACTAATGCATCGTATCTCAGACTTAGTAAATTATAAAATGCGTTATAAATAACTAGAAACTAGGAAAAAATACGATTTACTAACGATTCAGTAAATGTAAATATTAATAATGATTTGTGGTTTTAGAGATAATCAAACAAAGCAGTCTCAGATACATTAGAGCACCTCGCTGGTGAACATTTCACCAACACACCATCAGTAGGCGCAGAAATCTGACTGATTATTTCAGAAACACCTGAATGCAGCGTTTTCCTCAAAGCGTTTCTCTACATTTAACCTAAGGAACCCATCAGGTTTGTTTACTTGTTTTTTTTTTGTTTGTTTATTATTATTTCTGATGAACCAGAACAGAATCGAAGCGGTTAAATAACCAAATCCTGCATAGTTTTTACAATGTCACATTTTTGTTTTTGTTTTGCTTGTTTTTTTATTTGAAAAATTCAAACAATATTAGATAAAAACTCATATTTTAGGGGTGTTTTGATCCAAATTAGGGTTGCTTCAGCGCCCCCCAAAACAGGCTAAAAACATCTCTGACTGTGAGTCACAAATTCAACTTTATAATTTATACTTTCATTTCACTTTAGCTCCAAATGTCACATTTCTATAATTGATAGTTGAAAGGATTGTTTGTTTTTTGGCCGTTTAGTCTGGATATTGGCTAAAAGCTGCAGATGTGCCTGTTCGCTCTGGTTGTTGATGTTCTGTGCGGCTTTTCTCCATGACAGAAACCTAAAACCTTTTCTTCTCATGCTGAGGAGCAGCTGGGTTTGTTTGCTGCTCCTGCTGCAGTTCTTGCTGCTCTGTGTTGCAGATGGTTCTCATGGATAAATGGGTTTGCTGATCTGTCAGCTTCTTGTAGGAGGTGTCATAAAATATAACTTTATTCTCATAATCCTATGACTTTATTCTCTTAATAGAAGAAATAAATCTCTAGCTTGGCCCTAATACTAGTTTATTTTTCGTGAGGTAAGCCAGGTAAGAGGTAAGTATTGGTACTGCAGGCCTTTCAGCTTCATGTTTCATCTTAACAGATTTTTCTTTGCGCTTCTGTGTAAAAATGGCCTGAATCTGCAGTTAAAAGACTTTTTTTTATCTGAACATAGCGAATAAAAAAGAGACCAGAATCAGTTTCTACATGGATAAGACCATTGTGATTTCTTTATTGATTTTTTTTTCTTCTTTTATACATAGAGTGGAACATTAATTACCCAAACATCTCCTTCTTGTTTGATCATTGTTTTATTCCACACCACAAGTTTGCAGTCACTTCTCTTTTCTTCTCGTTTGAAACCAAATGCCAAAAAAAAAACAAAAAAACTTTTGGTCACTTTACAAAGAAAATAAAATCTATCAAACAGGAAGTGGAACAAAGCTGAATAACGTAGAGCCGTTCTGCAACCTGCGGCTCTCTGGACCCTCTAAAGCGGCTCCTATTGGTGGCTAAAATGTAAATGAAAGAACTAAATAATATGCTATAAAATAAATACTAGTCTTAAAAGCATTAGTGGTTTTTATAAGATGGATGAAAAGACAATAAAAGAAACAGAAATATGTTTTTAGAGCCATTTTCTTTCTAATTAGCTTGGAATTTATGTGTTTTGATATTATTTTAAAAGCTAACAGCAAATAAATTGTTGGTTGTTTAAGATGGCAACTAGTTTCCCATACGAGATGATAAAAAACAAAACAAATAGTTTGTTTTTCTAAAACGTTATCTCCTTTGCGGCTCTTTGGATATGAAAGGTTTTAGAGCCGTAAACCAGACGAATGTTTTTTGGTGAGAAACTGATGATTTTCTGTCAGTTGACCGACAGACGTGGGTCACTAACCTCAACGTCTGACTGACCTCGGATCCTCGGATGCTGCTGATGTACGATTCAAACGGAAAATCTTTGAAAATATTCCAGTCGGATTAATCTTAGTTTGGAATGTGACGGTTTATATCTGGACATTTCTTCACTGATCATTTATTTAGGCCAGAAGTCAGGATTTGATTTTTATTATCATGTCTTAATGTGGGCTCCTGGTCTTTCTAACAGTATTTCCTGCCTGATTAAATATCCATAATTTCTCAGTGTAAATCAAGCTTTATTATAGTGTTTTTTTTTCTATTTAGCTAAAAAAAGATTCATTCAAAATAAGTTTAAGAATTGCCATAAAATAATTTACAGCATTTTTGCATTGAATTCTCCTTTTTAATCTTTTACCTCACAGGAAAAAGGAGATATTATGACTCTGCAAAGGTTTTTATAGTTTGAAAACATAGAATCTGAAACATCAAAGAAATATGAAAATGAATCGAAGCTGAAAAACGCACGCAAAGATACGTTTTTTTTATTTTCCCTGCTTCCATTTTAAAATAAAATGATTTTATTTAATGTCATTTTTTCACCAAAAACCTGAAATCCTGCTGGTGTAACAAACACGGACTGAGGAACGGAAGACATCTGGACTGAATGTCTTTGGTTTCACTACGTTTCTATCAAAAACTTGTTAATCGGGAGGTTAAAGGTCGTAGCTAAAACTTTTTTTCATCAAAACGATGAATGCGTCCACAGAATGACGAGAGTTTTGCAGACTAAAAGTAATTTAACAGAAATATGTTTCGCAGACGGCGCTCAGGTGTCATTGGATCCTGGAAGCGCTGAGATGCTTAAAATGGCTTCTTCTCTGCGTCGCGTTTCTTAAATTCAAGCCAACAAAAGAATTAAAATGAGCAAAGCTTGAGATTTTGTTGCCAACTTTAGGAAGCAACGGAGTTCGTTAATCAAAAGAACGTCGTTTCTTTCCCTCTGAACAGGTAAGTCAAACTGAATTAGCATTAGCCGTAGCAGCTGCTACGGCGGAGTATGACGGCCAGACTAGAGATTTATTTTTTCTTCCATTTCGAGAATAAAGTCGTGAAATTACGAGAAAGTCGGAAAATTACGAGAAGAAAATCATAATATTAAGAGAATAAAGTTTTAAGATTACGAGAAACAAGTTTTATTTTATGGCAACTCTTCCCAGAATCCCTTTCTTCCCTAAAATGAGGAATGTGGAGCATCATGGGAAGTTCTACTTTAGCATCGGTTTGACCAATCAGGAAATCTTTTAGCAGCAGCATCAAACTGGGCAGGATGTCAAAGTGGACTCTGGTTGCTGATTGGTGGAGCTGGTCGCCCGTCATCTGGTGGGCGGAGCTCCAAGCTTTCTTTCTGAAACAGGTTGTGGTTTGATGACTTTATTCTCATGATATTACAACTTTTTTATCGTAATCTTACGACTTCAATCTCAAAATAATTTAAAAAAATCTGTAGCCTGGTGCTAATTCTCAGTCGTAGCAGACCAAGCGAAGCTAAGTCTGTTTTGTTTTTTTTATCAAGGATAGATGTGAATGAATATTCTTAATTTTTTTTGTTGTTTTTTTTTCATCTATTTGGTATTGTGTTTTTTTTAGCGGGGCTGTTTCCTTATTAAACCATTTTTGTCTTTGTGTCGCAGACGGTGGGACCTTAATTACTGCGACACAAATCGCGTTTATGTGACGTAGCTGCAGCAGTAAAAAAGCTTTCTGACCATCGTGTTTAGAGGAAGACCGCCTTCAACCAGCGCACCAGCTAGCAATGCAGAAAGAGCGCGAGAGCGCCCTCTACAGGCTTGGAGGAGTTCAACATGTAGTTTTATTTTACATAATGGAATTAGGCAAGGTACATATTTTGTAAAAAGAAAGTTTTAATCATAATTGTTCTCACATTTTTACTTAATAAATCAAACTTAAGAGATGATTTTTTTCTCAGTTTCTCAGATTTTAAAGCTTTAGTTTTTATTTTAAAGTTTCCGTTCTATCCACCGTCATGTTGTGGGGCACTGGCCCCCATTGGCCCCTGTCTAGAACCGCCCATTGCCCCTGTAGATCATGTCCTAAGGTGATAGCTTCAGTGGTATTTAGTTAGGATCCCAGATTTTGTCTCCTACATGTTTTTTTCAAAACAAATTAAAAAAAATAATTTATAAAGCTTAATTTATCAGTTTTTCTTGCGTTCTTATTCAGATTTTATAGAAAACGGTAATTTTAACTTAAATTAAGTCAAAAATTCTGAATATATATTCACCTAATAAGACATAGAATTTTAATTGAACCTAATTGAACAGAAATTTCACTTCATTCAGCTTTCTTAATATATTTTAATCTCTTGCCATTAATTTTTTTCCATGTTTTTCTGTTCCCCATGGAAACATGCTGGCCCCCTTCTGGCCCCCTGGTACCTTTGGTCTAGAACCGCCACTGCTTTTAGGTTTGATTGCTCCTACATCAGCAGGTCGGAGGTCCTGTTAATTCAAATGATTTATTTTATGAGTTTAACCGTAAGAACTGTGAAAAACAGCAGCTTCTTTTAACAATAAACACGCATCAAACTCGGCTGTTCCATATTATGGGACGTCACCATTAAAAACAATTAAATAAATTAAATGTGATTGGAGCAAACTGATTGATGTAAACAGTATAATTCTAGGCTGAAACTAATGCAGTAAAATTACCAAACTCATCCACATGGAAAAAACAAACAAAAAAAACAGGAAAAAAACAAATCAAATCCTTTCAAACGGTGCATTTCTGTCTGAGTGGCATAAAAGAGAAATAAAACCTCATTAATACATCAACAAGAAAGAGAGCATAGAGTACACAAGCATTTCTCATTTTTGGTTTTAGCGTTTTGTTTTTAAACTATCACAAAAATAAAATAAAAAAAATCACAAATTAAAAATGCATAAAGCTTTTTTTTTTTTACCCAACATTTATTTTTTTAGATTACAGTTATTTAAAAAAGGAAGAAGATCATTTATGACACACGCTAATATAACATTGCTCTAACACTAGTGTCTATGAGGTATATCTGCAACAGTTTGGTAGAAACGTCCCGGTCTGCGCTCCGTATGGCTTCCTGTTCTCTCTGGATTTAAAGCTTTTCAACCATTTTAAATGTAAAGAAAAGTAAAACGATTCGGTTCTTTATTTCACACGCTGAGCTTAAAGCATCGTCATATTTACACCTGGAATGATCATCAAACCAGTGACACGTCTGAAAATATGGGGGCTGTTTTTGGTGCCAAGATTGTCATAATAGTTGAGTTATTATTAAAAAAAATGTTTTTACTAAACATTTTAAATCTAGAATAGAATAAAAAATCCCTTTATTTAAAATTCTTTATTGGAAATGAATGAAGACGAGAATTCAGATCCTGACCTGGAAATGTTGAAAACAACGGAACAGCTTTGGGTTTTTTATTTTTATTTTTTTTGTTTTGCAGGTTCCTGTAGCAATATGGAGGTCATTTTGTGCCATTATTGTTTAAAGAAACATGTTTTGCAAATGGAGCTTTACTAAAATGGAAATCAAGAAATGAAAC
>NW_015151788.1:115846-124124 GCF_000732505.1 Cyprinodon variegatus | reverse complement strand
GCGAGATCCTGCAAAAGTATTGCGGGATCTCGCAAAAGTATTGCTGGATCTCGCAAAACTATTGCGGGATCTCGCAAAAGTATTGCGAGATCTCGCAAAACTATTGCGGGATACTGCAAAAGTATTGCGGAATCTCGCAAAGGTATTGCGAGATCCTGCAAAAGTATTCAGGATCTCGCAAAAGTATTGCGAGATCTCGCAAAACTATTGCGGGATCTTACAAAAGTATTGCGAGATCCTGCAAAAGTATTGCGAGATCCTGCAAAAGTATTGCGGGATCTCGCAAAAAGTATTGCGGGATCTCGCAAAACTATTGCGGGATACTGCAAAAGTATTGCGGAATCTCGCAAAGGTATTGCGAGATCCTGCAAAAGTATTGCGTGATCTTGCTAAAGAATTGCGAGATCCTGCAAAAGTATTGCGAGATCCTGCAAAAGTATTGCGGAATCTCGCAAAAAGTATTGCGGGATCGCGCAAAACTATTGCGGGATACTGCAAAAGTATTGCGGAATCTCGCAAAGGTATTGCGAGATCCTGCAAAAGTATTGCGGGATCTCACAAAAAATAAAATTTTGCAAGATCCTGCAATACTTTTGTGAGATCTCGCAAAACTATTGCAGGATCTCACAAAAGTATTGCGGGATCTTGCAAAAATTCTTTTTTTCCCCTCCATGTCCCTTTAGGGGCTCCGTAAATTTGCTCTCATGGATTTAATAAAATGAAAACAGAGAAACTCGAAGCACAACAGGAACATAGACCAATTATTTCTCACTTTTTTTAAACCACCTTTTTTTCTTGTCATGCTCGATAAATCTTAGTGTGGCGCTGACACTCGGTGTGGTCTGCAGTGGGATGTTTCATCCTGAACGTCCTCATCTAAAGCTGTTTGATCTTATTTTTAAACTACTGCGACTCGCAGATGGAGGTGATTTGGTTTGAGGAGTCAGAATCTCTTATTTAATTAACCGGAGCAAATTAAACATTTTTATGACCATTTGTTCCAATAGTTCCTTAAAAACCTGAAACTGTAATAAAATAAATGAACCCTGATTGAAGAGAAGGAAATGAAATGGTTTGTTTATGTGAACAAAATGGAGGAAATGAAAGGAATTATGTTTTGAACTGTTTGTTCTAACGATGCTAAGCTGCTAATCAGCAAAACAAAGACAGAAGAGAGAGAAAAACTGTTTATATTTGGTATAAGTCAGAGGAACAGGAGGCGTTTTATCTGAGCGCAGACCGTACGGAGGCGGGAGCAAAGCTTCGGTTTCTTTGGTTTCACCATTAAGAGGACAAGAGGAAGTGAGTGAGGTAGAGATCGCTCTGGATCTCACAGAGGAGCAACTTTTTACACAGAAAGCCTTCAGTCCGGAAGCAGCTAGCTTCTTTCCTCATGAGGGAATCAAAGCGGTGTGTTTGCATTCACGCGATGACATCACAGCAGGTATTTTCCAGTTAAAGCCACCTGGATAAGCTCCTATACCAACATGTTTTTATCCAAGCAGAAAGATTTTCAACCTTAGCTTAAGCCGGGCAAACGCTGTACGATTTTTTGTGCGAGGAATTTTTTGCGATCGGGCCAATCGCAAAATTACGATTCCCCATCAGGAATCGTAAAGTCGGGAGAAAATCAAACATGTTTGAAATTCAGTTGGCCGTCATGAGGAGGTGGTAGGTAAATCCTGCTGTTGAAGCAGAGCTACTATCCGATTTACCAGAACCTTGCGCAATGCACACGTGCAAACAAGAGAGTTCTTCTTCTAGATAGACGAGTCCGACCAGTGCCATCTTGCGGCGCCGAGTCAGATGTTTATTATAAATATGCAGTATGAGCAGGCAGATCGCATCAGATCGCCAGGTCGCACAGTGTGAGATCAAACATCGTAAGCAGTGAACTTTTAAACCCTGCAGTTTCGTCGTACAGTTTGAGCTGTAGCTGCGTGCGATGGTTGAAAATATCGCACAGTGTTTGCCCGGCTTAGTGAGACTCTGATGATTCATTTCCAAACTATTTCTGCCTTTATGGCAAAAAATGTATCCGACAGACAACAAATCTATTTGGGCTGACCTCTAATCATAAAAGGTGCCTTTGGCACGGCGGTGGCGGCATCATGCTGTATGGAGGCGGATGGGCCCGCTAGGTTTTGGAGTCCAGATCTAGCAATGTTCACACAGCAGCCTGAAGTGATCCAAATCTGATTTTTTTTTTTGCCCGTATTCGACCTGTATCCGATCTTTTAATATACAATCTGAACAACGAAGATCTGATTTTTTTTTTTCAATGTGACCCAGAATCCGATACCAATCCGATCTTTTCATAACAGTCTGAACAACACAGATCAGATTTTTCTCCAATGTGACCCAGGCTACTTGGCTATGTGGTCCTGAATCCGATACCAATCCGATCTTTTCAAATGTGACCTGCGTCTGAACGGCTAGGTCGCATTCGTCCGATCTGAACGCCATTAATACTCAAAAAAGATCACTATGCTGCATCTTGCTACGCAGAAGCGAGAAGAAAAACAACCATGGAGGACGATGATGCGGGGAAAAGGCTTTGTTTTTTCAACCTTCTTGAAAAGATTGTGTCATCCATGTTCACTTCAGTAAACACGGAGCACGCTCACTTGTGACGTCATTGCGTCCTCTACTGCACATCGGGTCACTTAAGCTACATGTATGCAGTTCACACAGGAGATCACATACAAGTCGCATTTGTTTAGAAATGCAAAAGATCTCGCTAAAGAGTCGGGTTTCACCAAAAAAATCGGAATTGAGCAACAAAGTCTGCGGTGTGAACTCAGCTAAAGGACGGGAACATCAAAGCAACCAGGTTGGTTGATTCTTACATCTCATAATGAGCTAAAGGCCAAAGCTACAAATAACTTAACAAATGTGTTACTGCCAGAAGCCTCCGGGGGGCGTTTAAGTTAAAATAGCGCCCCTAGTGGCTAAAAGTTTCACAACCTCCTCTATATGGAAGCAAAGCGGTGTGGGGACCAGATCTGCTTGGGGATTTTGGGACAATATGGTCTGATAAAGAGTTTATTTAGTTATATATATATAATATTGTTTAAGTCCGAATGTTTTGACATTTAAATAAGACTTCTCTACGACTTTAAGATCTGATGTCAGAGGAGGACAAATAGAGAAAATAATTTGTCTAAAATAAAGATTTTAGACAAATAAGTTATTCTACTTGTAGAAAATGAACGGTTGTTGTTGACATGAATTTAAAAGTATTGTAGCTTAATATGGCTAACTGACTGAGCTTAAAGAGGCTAACCTGTTAGCTACAGCTAGCCACAGTGCTACCCCTTTATTCACGGTCTAACAGCTACTTTGTTCACCAGGAACAGATTTATTTCAGTTTTGTTATCGATCGGGTAAAACTTAATCGATCATTAGACACGCTAACGCTACAGATGCTCCCGACTCGGACCAACCGACGCTGTATGATGATGTTATCGTTGTCTGGGCAACCACGATGCTTTACATCATGTAGCGTAACGTCACTGACAGGAAGCAGATCTGGTTCCTACAGCGGCTCAGAAGGAACACTGAGGTTCTTCCTCTATAAAGGAGAGTAAAGGTATGCTAGCGTTAGCGTTAGCAGCGACTGGCAGGCAAACAGGCTAGAAGGAGAGCAGTTTGCCAGTTGAACCTGTATGATAAAGATAATTTTAAAGGTAGAAATAGTTTGGAAATAAGATATTTTCTGTTTTAACAGCTGCTGAGTTTAATTTGAGAGAGCAGTTATCCCAAATAAAATAATTAAATCTCTCTGCTTTACAGCATCTTTAATAGTCTTTGCCAAGATAGATATAATCTTTCATGTTTTGCAATGATAGATAGTAATATAAATCCTCATTAGAGCGAATAAGAGCTTAACCAGTGGGGGTGTGGCTGTGTGGAGGTAAACACTGTTTATTGGCCTCTCATGTTCATCTTTGGTGGGCTAGTTTATACCAGCATATTGTTTGCGTTGCCTGAACGCTAACATCAGTCAGTAAAATCATTGCTCGTACCTCATTGGTCAGCAGGACGCAGGCGAACAAAAACAAAAGCAGATGCAGTGCTCATTGTTCAGTAGCTCAGCAACAGTTTCGGTTTAACATTATCCACAAAAAACAAAAACAAAAAAATCAATCAGAACCGGAACTAAACGGCCTAAAAGTGTTGACATTCAGAAGTACGCAAACCTAATGTGACATTCCTAAATGGTTTCTGTCGTTAGCGCTACACATTCAGAACACGACGTCTCATCGGCTTCATAAAGCAAAGCTACCTACCAATAAATTAACAGGCTGGAATAAGCACTGCATCTTTGATGCAACTAACATTCTTAAATACTCATAAATATTCGTCAGAAAAGAAAAAAAATTACATCTAATTAAATAGCATTAAATTATCCTGTAAAAAACTAGAGCGTTCTAAAACGCATCATAAATAAATATGGCCTCGAAGAGAAAGAAAAGGAACGTAGAGTGTAAACTTTGGCAAAGCTAATCGTCACCCAGGGAGATTTGGCAACAAAATTTGTTCGTTTAAATTACTTCACAGTTAAAAAGAAAACATAAATTACATTAGATAAGAAAAAAAAAATTACATATTGCAAAAACATGGGAAGAACCGTAATGGCAGTAAATGTAACCAAAGCAAGGAGCAGAGAAAACCTCCACCTCTTTCTTCCTTTCATTTTATGCTCGGCAGATTAAGTCGTTACGACATCGAGACACAACTGCAAATGAGAATGACGTGAAAAAATGGCCGCCGCCGAATCTGATCCGTGCCCCTCCAGCGGGCGGGGACAGCAGCGCGGCGCCATCAGGCGGGATTTCTTTGGACTAGAAGCTTTACGTACAAAAATAAAAACAAAACACAGACAGAAACTTAAGGATAAAGCTATTTGACCGAGATTTCAGCAGTTTCTCTCAGCAGTTGGAGATTTGGTTATTTTTTTGGTTTTGTTTGGTTTATTGTTGCGTGAATGGATCAGCAGCGTGGCCCCGCCCCCCTTACCTTGCATGCTAACATGTAATTTAAACGTCTCTGACTTTGCTAGGCCGTGAGAACCCGTCCAGGTTTACCAATATTCTGTGTTTTTGATTTTCGTAACTTCTCAACTAAAGAAAGCAGCTTTTTCTTTAATTTATGACCAAACCACGTTTGTTTGAACCACTTAGCTTCATGTTTCCAGTCATTTATTTTTTATTTATGAATTTCCATCTTTACGGGATGTTTGGTAAATCATGTGTTTGGATCCGACTCGTTCGGGTTCAGGCTGCTTTCTTTAGGGTTTGAGCTAAAAATCGCTCTATAGAACAGTTTTAACTAGACTGAAAGCTTTGTCAGAAGGAGTGACGGCGTGCTACTGGTCGTACAGCAAAAAATCTTTGGTACGCGCCGTACGGTTCAGATAGCACCGCCACTGCCGCTCCTGAAGACGCCGCTTTGTCAGTCCGCTAAAATGTCAGCCGAGCATTAATACGCTATAAAGAAATAAAAAAAGATTAATCCTGATTCATTAAACTCTGACACAAAGAGGTTGGTGCGCCCTCTAGGGTGGGGTAATGTAATTACAAGGGAGCGTGGTTAAAATAAACGGAATAAAATGACCAAGTTTAAGAGATAATAAAAGAAATATTGATGCTAAATTTCTGCTATAGAGTAAAATAAACATTTGGACTTTAATAATAAAAATTTAAAAGGGGGAAGTTTATGTTTATAATAGTTTATTTTTTCGCAGTAAAGTTATTTTCCTTCTGTATCTGAGTTTGGACAGAGGGGGGCACCAAAACGTTGGCGGCCACATTGGGGCCAATAAAGAAAAGTTAATACAAAGTGCTTTACTGAAGAATGATTGAAATAAAGTTAACGGGTTTCCTGTATTTGTAGGCGGACCTCGGGGTGGGGGGGGGTCACTGCTGCCGGGGGTAACGGTGGATCTTTGGTTTGTTAGCTGATGAGGTTTCTGTTGTTCTTTAAACCGTTTTTTGTTTTTTTATTTTACTTTGAAAAACTGCATAGGCACACGTTAAAGACGCTCCTTAACCGTGAGAGACACATTAATGTTCGGCCATTTTGTTCGGGTCGGACGGAAGAACAGCTGCCGGTTCTCCCCCCCTCCCTCCCCCCCTCGTGTGGTTTTACCCTTTTCAGTCCAAACATTAGCCTGATGCAACATCAGACACAGCAAAGCTACTTCTGCTCTTCCAGTGATGTCGTCCTTCCGTCGAACTTTCCTCCATCTTCTCCTTCCTTCCCTTGACATCGCTGCCACTCTGTTTTTTTTTTTTTTTTTGTTTTTTTTTGGTGTTTTTTTTGGTAATATTTCTCATCCAAGTTTTTTTTCCATTTGTTTGAACAGTTAGGTGCAGAAAAAAGGTTTTCTTTGGTTTCGATTTGTCAATAAATAGAAAAAGTCACAAGTGTCCATTTTTTTTAAATGTCCTTAAAGCCTTTGGCTGCCTCTGATCAGGCCGACTCTCCGGCCCTCGGGTCAGGCCGAATCTCCGGCCCGGATTTCTCTAAAGGAGCAGGGGCTGCTGACTGACGCCTTTGCTTTGGTTTACTTTCGTTTTTTTTTGGTTTCATAGCTTCGAGTGAAAGATGATTGAGGTGAAGTTGGATGGATGAACGTCTGAAGCGGAGCTGGGGGGCGGTGGCTGCTCAGGTCGTTAGATCGACAGACGTTCCGACCGGCCATAAACGTCGTTAAATCTGCGATAATGTATCTGAATTTATGGCTAAAGGTGATTTATTTGTTTTTAATCTTCTTCCGTCCCGCTGACCCTCAGGAAGGACGGAGCCGCCAGGCATCGTCTTTAGATTGTCCTCTTTAACTATTACAAAGGCCCTGATCCGCCTGGGGAGTCAGTCCTCCGCTGGGTCCAGCTGGTATCGGATCGGTTATATCAGCAGGAAACACCGATTCCGGACCTTTACGGAGGGTCGATCGGAATCAGCCGATATTTAACAGAAAGTTTGTCCGGAAAGCGTCTCGGTTTGGACGCTTTGGAGGCCCTGGCTACATGTCGGGTCGGTACCGAATGGACTTCGGCCACTGTTTAGAAAAAAAATGGCATCCTGAGTTTTCTAAGATGCGAAGCCCACTCGGGTCGGCCGTCTGCTCCGGTTCTATTGCAAAGAAAAGAATGTGCTTCGGGATTGTGCTCACGTACGCGTTAGGTTCTGTTAGCCATGAAGCTGGACTGCGGGCCGGGTCGTTGTGCTTGCATATTTTGGCCACCAGAAGGTTCGGCGCCGGCGGGTCTCTGAACGCTGGGAGCGGCGGCGGTTTCTTTGGTTTTGGTTTGGTGGAAGTAAAGATCCATTCGGTGACCGAACGGTCTATTGCTCGGTTCGGACCGATCCGTTTCTACACCCCCGACTCGTGATACGTCTTTGAACCTGGACTAGAACCGCCGGAAAACGACCCATTCTGCAGTCATGACGCTTCGGTTCGGTTCGGTTTCCTTTCTTAGCTTATATTGCATATTAGAAAACACTCTTTGTCTTCTAGTCTTTGGTTTCTGGGCTCGTGTTTCAGCCTAAAGGAGACATCAGCAGTTGAAGGGGGGTGCCCCCCCTCCGACGTGAGGTTTTGTATGTTTTTAATGAGTTTAGCCTCCAGCGTTTTCTATGCGTTTAGGTTAAATTTGCAGAAGGCGGTTTGGCTGGAAGTCGTGGCAGTGAGCAGCCCCTCTCTCTGAACCCTCAGGGAAAGAAAAAGGAAAATCCTGGAAAAACTTTGCTTTTCCATCTCGCACCCCCCCCCCCCCCCCCCCTGCGGTTTCCCCCCCTCCCCCATCATGCTTTGGTACAAGTGCTGGACGCCGAGGACTGTGCTCCGGGGCTGGCGCCGTCGTCCGTCCATTTGTCCAGGCTGCGGCGGCGGGCGTTCATGAAGAAGTTGCTGACTGTGGTGAGTTCGAGGCCCAGCTGCTGAGAGATGGTGAGCTGCATCTCTTTGGACGGCCGCTTGTTCTCCTTGAAGATGGCCAGCAGGGTGCGCCGCTGCAGGTCGGTGAAGACCAGCCGCGACTTCTTTGGTGTGTTGTTGCGATCCTTGCCGTTGTCCTGCTCCTTCCGCTTGCATGCTGGGAAAAAACGAGGGAAACGGGAAACTTTTAACAATGTTTGTCATCTTATCAGCACTGAGGCTTGGTAGCAAACATTGGAGTAAAAACAGACAGTTTCTTCTGATTCCTGCTTAATAAACAGTTTCCACAGCTCACATAAAGAGACATTTAGTCATTTTTACTTAAAAATATCT
>NW_015151788.1:111680-113715 GCF_000732505.1 Cyprinodon variegatus | reverse complement strand
TTGTTTTTTCGTTTTTGTTTTGAAATGAAATTGCTGAATTTGCTTTAATTCAAATATGTAATTTCAGACGGAATTTAAGGGGCGAAGGATGCCGGTATTAAAGGTAGATGGAATAAAAAGCTTCACAGTTTCCAACCTAATAAGATATAAACATTTATTTCTGGTAATTTTAGTGTCTTTCTGACATTTAATGTAATTTAATGTGAATAAAAACTGAGAGGATGGAGCTGATGATGACGTTTTTTAAAGAATAAAATCAGTGATAGTAAAATAAAAACGTTAAACTAATGTTTGGATTTTACAGTAAAACTTTAAACTAATAATTTTTTCATCTGGACTTAAAGACACTGAGAGTTGAATCTGTTTCCCAGATTAGTGGAGCAGAAGAACTGGAAGCAGCTCCTCCATGTTTGGTTCTGATACAGCCGACCTGAACGGTCTGGCTGTTGATCCACTGCTGTCTAGCTGGATTAGCTGAAGCTGGATGCTAACTTTGAAACGTTTGATTCATCTGAAGAACGTTTAGTTCATCTTCTCTGCATTTATCTAGAGAACGGGTGTGGTCTGCATCGCTATGGTAACTGATGCAGCTAAATGCAAACAGGCCTGTCAGGTTGGAGGTTTCTCCAAACGGAGCGTCTGCGATGGGCTGATGACCCGTCCAGGCTGGACCACGCCTCTCAGCCGGTGACAGATAGGCGCCGGCCCCCGGTGACCCCAGGGGGCCCCGAGCTGCAGGCTGACCTCTGGTTTAAGGGGTCAAATATAAGAACAGTGAGGAAGCCAGAGAAGCTGCTGAAGGTGAGATTAAAAGGCCGGGCAGACGAGGAGGTCTGGGTGCGTTTGATTCGATTACCTCCATGAATTAAGTATGCACGAGTCAGAGCCCAGCTGATCAATAACAATCCGGTTAAGGACTCGATAACTGAACTGTTATGTAAGGGGAAGCTACCCCCGGTGTAAACACACACACACACGTGTCCCACCCCCCATCACATCTTCATGGCCTCTCATCCTTCCTCCTCTGCTGTGACTGAAAGGATTACAAAGCTGTCAGTTCCTGACTCAGGCCCACAGGGGGCGCTGTGGATCTCTGAATACCAGCTGTGCTGAGCTAAATATTCATAATTTAAATCTTTTGCCGTTTTACTTTAATATCGGCATCATAATAATTTTTAACCAGTGTTTCTTTCCCGTCTGTTTTTATCTTCCTGTTTCCTTCTAATGCGTAACGTTTTATTTGCCTCTTTAAGCTCTAATCAATGTATTTACTCTCCTATAAATACCTCAGGGTTCCTTTTCAGCTCGTTTTGTTTGATTCAGCTTCTAGTTTTATGGCGTCGAGCGTCAGGAACATGGTGTTCTTCACTCCCAACATCTGTTTGTCTGTTTTTTGTTGATTCAGAGTTTCACCCTGAGCCAATTGCTGGACTTTGGACGAAGAGGCCAGAACTAGAGCAGCTCGCTGACTCCTCAGCCACAGAGAGGAACCTGGACTTTATAGAAATGATGCATTTTGTTTGAGCAGCAGGCATTGACTCCACCCACTTCTCCAAAACTAGCCCCGCCCCTTTAAGCAGTAACGATCAGCGATGTTATATTAAACTGATTTCCTTTCTGACCCGATATTCGGTTGCTAAACTATTTTACAAATAGTGTCTGGAAATAAATAAACTTTTTAAATATAATTTCAATTAAAATAATTAGGATAATGAATAAATGCCGACTATAGTTACATTTTAAGATGTAAAACAGTTTGAGCAAATTGGACTTTTTTCACCATATTCTATAAATTAATATCTATAATTTACATTTATGTTCAAATTTACAATCATATCTGTATCATAAATCTTAAACTTAAATCTAAATTTTAAAATAATGTAATATATATATTCAGGCTATATACACTCAGCGGCCACTTTATTAGGTACCCCATGCTAGTAACGGGTTGGACCTCCTTTTGCCTTCAGAACTGCCTCAATTCTTGGTGGCATAGATTCAACAAGGTGCTGGAAGCATTCCTCAGGGAGTTTGG
>NW_015151788.1:106519-110785 GCF_000732505.1 Cyprinodon variegatus | reverse complement strand
AAATAAATAAACTTTTTAAATATAATTTCAATTAAAATAATTAGGATAATGAATAAATGCCGACTATAGTTACATTTTAAGATGTAAAACAGTTTAAGCAAATTGGACTGATTGGAAATAATTCATAAACTGTTACTTTTTTTCACCATATTCTATAAATTAATATCCATAATTTACATTTATGTTAAAATTTACAATCATATCTGTATCATGAATCTTGAACGTAATATATATATTCAGGCTATATATGTAGATTAAACTTATAAATTTGTAGATATAGATTATTTATTTTTAGAAATTATTTGCTGATTGTTAGAAAAATCACTAAATGTGAAGAAAGTGCCTTAAAAGTGAGAATTTTCGGACAGCTGGTGGATTTTAGCCGATCGTTTCTGTCTGAATCAGTGGGAACGCTACCGTTGGGTTCTTTCTTCCGTTCTCCAGCTGTTAATTCATAACGATCCGCTTTAAAGGCCAAAAACATCAGCAAACTGTCATGATCACGGTGCTGATGGCTGGCTTAATTGCTCATTTCATTCACCTGTCTAACTCTGCCCCATTTCTCATTACTTCTCATCTGATCCACCTGCTCCTGCCTCTATTTAAGCTGCTTGGTCCCAGCCATCAGGGCCAGATTATTCTTGAGCCTTTGCTGTGAGATTTTTCTAGCTTTACTTATTGTGTTCTGATTGCATGAGCCTGACCTGTTTCTGCACACTGCAAAAACGATCTAGAAATAAGTAAAACGGTCTTAAATTAACTGTATTTAACCTTAATTTGAGTAGAAAAATAATAGGATTTGCAAATGGAATGAGATTTTTTTACTCCTAAAATAAGATCATTAGATAATATGCATTTAATTGCTATTTCTTATTTTAAATATAACTTGTCTTGTTCCATTGGTAAAGGAACTCAATTAACTCTTCATTTCAAGGAAAAAAGCACTTATTTTAAGAAACAAATACTAATTTAGATTTAAATTTTTTGCAGTGTATTTGGATCTGTTTGCCTGACCTGTCTTCAGATTCTGTTGGATTCTACTGTGGACTGAACCTGGATCTGCCTCTTGACTTTAACTCTCAGGATTATCCTTCCTCTGTCTTCTCCTCGGATCGGATCTCCTGTCGGTTCTGTAGTCTTCAAGGCTTCGCGTCTGGAACTCTGCGTCAAACGCTGCGTTTTCTCAGATGAGCGGCTGCTATCAGCCTCCTTCTCTGAACCCTGACAGATCCCTTCACCAGGTTAGTGACTCGCGCCTTCAGATCATCCTCCGTCAGGTTTTCGTGGTCTACTTTTTTAAAATGTATTTCCTACTAACTCACTCTGGTTGCATACAAAGTTTCATTTATAACGTTTTTTTGTTTTGTTGGTAGTTTTTTTCTTACGGTCCTGCCAGCAGATGGCGCCACATCTGTTTCTGTCCCAGTGCTGGAATTCTATTTAGGCTCCAAAGGATCTAAACACCATCAGGACGAAGGTTTGGTAAATATAGTCTGACTTTATCAGGATCGGATGTTTCTTAGGGATTTTTGTTCAGACTAGGATTGCAACTAAAAAATATTTAGCAAATTGATTAATGTGTTTACTTTTATTTAATTAATAATTGGAGGAAAAGGTTCCTTAAAGTAGAATTTTTATGAAAATAAACCAGACGAAACTAAAACTTTTCCACTTGAGAAGTTCTGGATGGAGCAGATTGACATTGATTTTTTATCTTGAATGCAAAATGTTTGTATTTTTTGATTATCGCGGTATAATTCCTGCTCTAAGTGAGTTGCTCTGTCCACTAAAGGCCTGTTTTACAGTCTCTATACTCGTTTACGATTAATCGATTAGTAAATTAGTTGATGATTATTTCAATAATTGATCAATCAGATTAATTCCTCAGCCCGAATTCAGACGAACCTTTGACCCTTTAACCTTTGCCTTGCAGATGGCGCATTGGTTAGTGCGCTAATGACTCCTGTACGGAGCTCTTAGCCCTCGACGTGGCTGAGCCGGGTTCGAATCCGACCTGTGTTCCTTTGCCGCATGTCTTTCCCCCTACTGTCTAAAAAACAAGCCGCTAGTGCCGCAAAAACTCCATCCATCCATCCATCCATCCACCTCCTCCCTTAACCTTCTCCACGGCTAAAACCAAACGGATCAGGGTGCTGAACAATTAAGGTATTCATCCCCAGCATCATAGCAGAGCCACATTAGAACTTCCATCATCATCCATCCATCCTTCATCCATCCATCCTTCATTCATCCATCCCATCATCCATTACTCTGCCTATTTATCATCATTACATCCCTTTATGTTGCATTAAAACTGCAGACTCCACAATTTAATCATCAAAGTTTCTCTCATCACTTCGGTTTTTCATGTCTGTATGTATCAGTGGAGGTCAAGTCCCTCCAATCTGCACCGCTGTTCTCCCATCAAGCCTTTTCTCTCTTCACATGCCTGGAAGTGAGTCTGAAGAGTGGGCCATGCTCGCAGCGCGGCCTTCGCCGTATGAAACAGAGCCGCCAGGCGTCAAGAGGAACATCAAGGGCGAAGTTTCTCCAGTGAACAGAGAGCGGTAAGGATGGAGAGGACGACCATCAGATGGGAGAATAAGACAAATGCAAAGATCAGAAGCAGCAACGCAGACAATCGGCCTGTTTTAGTAACAATCTAAGCCACAACTCAGACTCTTATTTTGAAGAACATCCGTTGCTCCTCTTCTTCTCTTCTGGACCAGAAATATTGATTTATGCAAAGTTTTCTTACTCTCACTTTCCAATCAGATGATTAGATGGTTGAAATTTTTCCTGCTGATGGTGGCGGCCATGATGGATGGAATAAGAAGAGGAACCTGCTGATAGCTGCAGGCGCCGCCATCTTTACATCCAATAAATGAAGTCAAATTAAATCCACTAACCTCAGGTTTTCTCCAAAACTTTCTGGTAAATTTTTTTTTTTTTTTTTGGTGAGTTTGACAAAACTTTAGACGAACATAAAGACAAACTAGTGAATAAAGAGCAGCCAGAGATCATTTATGGAAAAAAAAGCCGAACATTAGAGGAGAAATGAACCCTTCAACTTTCATAAAGGCTTGAAGAAAAAAGATTCCAGCAAAGAAAAGCTCCAGGGAGCCGCAAGGAGGACGCTAAAGAGCTGCATGCGGCTCCGGGGCCGCGGGTTGCTGACCCCCGCCCTGGGGGGAGTGTATGTTGGGAAATTGTAAGGTATTAATATATGTGCCTATTTAACATCTGAGGACGTTAAATAAATTTGAACCTTATTTCTTGCAAGAAATGCCTCTGCCCCAGCTGTTATTACGGTAAACAGCCAGAGCGTTTACCGTAATAAGTGCCGTGACAGAGCAGCGTGTCTCCTGCTGGTACCAGTCTGCTCCATTTAGCTGCCAAGTTAGCAGAGAGCTCTGCAGAGTTTGATCAACTAACAAAGGAATAAACTCGCGTTTTAGTGCAAACTGTGTCCACCGGGACTAAACAAACGGGTCGGTTCGTTAGCCACGCCCACTTCTCATTTAAAGCCACACATGGAGCTAAAGCATCCAAGCTATCTTTGGAAATATCTGCTGCTGAATGAGGAGCATAAGAAATCATTTTGATCTTTTCAGCAGAACCTGCATGTTCCTCTATGTTTGGCTAAATAAAGGCTTCACTGCACATCCAGTAGATACGGAAGCCCAGAGTGGTCCAATACCAATTTCTAGAGAAAAAAACAAGTTTATTTTCTCATTATCTAAAGATAACGAAAGCCGTTTTCTCTTCATAACGAGATGATTGGTGTGTTTTAACACTATTTACATCCTTCAATACCAACAGCAGGAGAGGATTTACACTGGAAAAAATCTAAATCTAGATAAGTCATTTTTTTAAAATGAGTGTATTTGTTCTTGGATTGAGGAGGTAAAAGAGACATTTTGCCAATGTAACAAGACAATTTACTCTTAAAATAAGAAAAAAACAATTACATAGTCTTATTTCAAGTGCATAGTATCTAATTATCTTATTTTAAGAGTAAAAATAGTCATTCCATTGGAAAACTATCTCATTTACCTGCTCAAATTAAGGGTATATACACCTAATTTAAGAAATGTTTACTTATCTCAGGATAGTTTTTCTAGTGTAGAAGTATAAGTCATGGCGGCTGATGTGTCGTTCAGTAAATAATCCTGGGTTTAACTTTTAGTTAACGAGACGACGTTGCTGGTTTGATGATTTGCACTTTTGATTAAGAAGTAATTAGACCAATGCCTCCAGATGTTT
>NW_015151788.1:103868-105385 GCF_000732505.1 Cyprinodon variegatus | reverse complement strand
AAAACATTTGATTGACAGATGACCGTTGATATATGATTGGCCGTAAATTTCCCAGTATTTTCCATTTCTTTCTATATATTACGATCAGACACATTTAAAGGGGGGAAATGAGCTTCTATTTGGGCTTCATTTACCAAATGAACTTGAACTAGTTCATTTCCATCAGTGTGAACTGAACTTTGAGCTCGTTATTTTTAATTATGGGCCGGCAGAACCTTAGTCAAAAAATTTTTTCTATTTCGTATGGTGTTTGATATTTTGCCTTTACTTTTTTAACAAGTTAGGAAGATCCTTTCCTCGGTTCAAATTAAGTTTATCCACAATCAGCACAAGTTCTTTGCTTTTTAAACCATAAAGGATGCGAATGGTATCACTAAGCCAACATAAAATCATCAACAGTTCATTTTTGTGTCCCTTTTCTCTTCATGTAGGGCCTTCCATGCTACATTTCAGCGTGATAGGTCGTGTTACAGGAGTTAAGTTCATTATTAAGAGTTGAAACAGGAAGTGAGTGAGTCAGCGAGCCTCGGTTTCATCTTACAGCAGCAGGGAGAGGAACTCGGCGCAGTCATTACAGACTGTTTTCATCCTCACCACAAAGATGGATTACAGCTTCGACATGACAGCCTCCGTCTCTAAGTACGAGTCCCGTTCTGATGGACAACAACTCGCACCGCGTGCCAGGAATCGAACAACCAGCTCACTAATCTACTTGTTTAAGCAGATGATGACAGAGTTCTCCCTCTGGATGCTGTTCCTCATCCAAACGAAGCAACATTTCTCCATTTCTGATTTAAATGCAGTTTATCTGAGTCTTTTCAGGTCTCATTAAAGAGACGTCAACGGTTTCCTACCTCAGGAAACCCAGCTGATTGCTCTCAGGCATCGACCTTGCAGCAATCCCTCATTCTGTGCAAGCATGCAGCGACAGTGGAAAGGAAAAACTCATGTTCAATAGGAAGATTCCTCCAGCACAGCCAGAGCCAGACTAACTGTGGTCAGTCTATTGTTGTTTATACTCCGATATTTCCATGAAGCTATCATCTCAGATATTCATTGGTGTCTTTAAAATCACCTGCATATAAAACCTCATGCAGAGCGACTAAAGCTGGGATAAAAAAAACCTTCCAGAAATTTTGTTCAGAGCTGCATCCAAGCAGATTTAATGTCTGTTCTGAGGAAAGGAGATGGAAAAAGCTGCCATGAGAGTTAATGGGTAAGAGAGCAGAACAGCAGGGCTCCCTGAAGGTCAAAGGTCATTGTTCCACAACCAGAGGCAGACATGGCCTCCATGGTCGACTCCCAGGAAAAACAGGTCGACCGTCACCCAGAGATCGACTGATACAGTTATTTTAAGGCCAATACCAGCACAGATTATTATAACCGGGTATAATCGATCCCAATATGAATAACTGATTCTTTTTAGGGCATTGGTCCTAAATCTTCCTTAATTTCTATGACAAATTAAGCTAAAAGCTTAATTAGAAATGTTCTGGTACTTACATACTTCAGATGTC
>NW_015151788.1:100549-102301 GCF_000732505.1 Cyprinodon variegatus | reverse complement strand
ATGATCTGGTGAACTGGGATGACATGATGTGAATTGGAGCTATAGAAATAAACTGAATAGAATCAAATCTTGTGCTCATAGTTCAGTTAGGTTAGGATTGTAAATTGAAGGATTCTGGTGGAAATGATGTGTCAGATCAATTAATTATTGTTCAGGTAAAGCTGAAGATAAGCTGATCTCACATTCACCTGGAAACACCTGGATTATTTAAGCCGTTTCTGAGGCATCAAGTGTTTCAGGAAAAGGCGGCGGCGGCGGTATGATGGTCGGGGCTGTTTGGGCAAACAGCAGAGGTCAGTGAGGAATCAGATCTCTGGATGTCTGAGGAAGATGGTTTCCTCCTTTCCTTCTCGCCCCCCCCAGCCCGTCTTCACATTTCTACTCTGACGTTAGAGTTAAATCGGCCTCCATTACGCCTGTAACTCGGTCCTGTTGCCTCTCCTCCTCCATCGTCTCCATCTTCTCCTCCTACCTCCAACATTCTCAGCGTCTCTGCTCTTCTTTCTCTGTCTTTATTGCACCATTACCACTTAAGCTATGGGATCCATTACACAGAGGGTATATAAGTGCAGGGTAAGTAATAAAGTCACTCTTTAAAACACACTCCACTGGCTGCACGCAGCGCTGCTTTTGGACTCTGTGGATCCACCCACTGCTCAGCAAAGGTCACAGAAACAGAAGCAACTCCAAAGAAATGCAGAAACTAAAGATAAAGATTCTGGTTCCTGTTTGATGTTAAGGAGTCTGGATAAACGCTGGTGAAGATTCTCAGTCAACCAGGTCCGAGTCATTCTAAAAAAGTTAAAAAAACAACCCACTGGACCTTGTTTCTAAGTTTGAAGACATTTCTCTTCCCATCCAGGAAGCATTTTCTCTTCCATCCTTGCCTTTGAGGGAGGAGCCAACCTGAGAAAGTAGCTGTGATTGGCTACTTTTCAGGAAATCCCTCCCTTTGAGGTTTTTCATCTTTTTTTCTAGTTACGGCTAGTAACGTTAGCAAAGCATCTTCACACTAATCACTGTTCTCTTAAACACTAAAAAAATTGTCCGGTAAAGTCTTTGTTAAATAATTTAGTCACAATTTCATTCTGATAGCACCAACCATATGCTGAAGTTAGCTAACGGTAGCATCACTGTTTATATTAAGGAAAAGAGGCTTATTAGAAATGTTAAATATATTAAAATTTCTAATCAGTGCGTTTCTACATTTAAGCATTTTCTACTAATGTAAAGAATTATGTTTATAAAACTGTCAGTTGCAGATAGAGATGGCTTCTGTTTTTCTTGTTACGGCTAGTAACTTTAGCAAAGCATCTTCACGCTAATCGCTGTTCTCTTAAAGACAAAAAAATTTGTTAGGTAAAGTCATTGTTAGATAATTTAGTTTAACACAGTCACAATTTCATTCTGATAGCACCAACCATATGCTAACGTTAGCTAACGGTAGCGGCACTGTTTATATTAAGGAAAAGAGGCTTATTAGAAATGTTGAATATATAAAAATTTCTAATCAGTGCGTTTCTACATTTAAGTATTTTCTACTTATGTCCTGTATTATGTTTCTAAAACTGTCAGTTGCAGATAGAGATGGCTTCTAATTTCCTAGTTATGGCTAGTAACGTTAGCAAAGCATCTTCACGCAAAAATCAGTGTTCTCTTAAAGACAAAAAAATTTGTTAGGTAGAGTCATTGTTAGATAATTTAGTTTAACACAGTCACAATTTCATTCTGATAGCACAACCATATGCTAAC
>NW_015151788.1:98759-100255 GCF_000732505.1 Cyprinodon variegatus | reverse complement strand
TGCTAACGTTAGCTAACGGTAGCGGCACTGTTTATATTAAAGAAAAGAGGCTTATTAGAAATGTTAAATATATAAAAATTTTGAATGAATCTACATTTAAGTATTTTCTACTTATGTCCAGAATTATGTTTATAAAACTGTCAGTCGCAGAAAGAGATGGCTTCTGTTTTTCTAGTTACGGCTAGTAACGTTAGCAAAGCATCTAATCGCTAATCGCTGTTCTCTTAAACACTCAAAAAATTGTTAGGTAAAGTCCTTGTTAAAAAATTTAGTCAGAATTTCATTCTGATAGCACCAACCATATGCTAACGTTAGCTAACAGTAGCATCACTGTTTATATTAAGGAAAAGAGGCTTATTAGAAATGTTAAATATATTAAAATTTCTAATCAGTGCATATCTACATTTAAGCATTTTCTACTTATGTCCAGAATTATGTTTATAAATCTGTCAGTTGCAGATAGAGATGGCTTCTGGTTTTCTAGTTACGGCTAGTAACGTTAGCAAAGCATCTTCACGCTAATCGCTATTCTCTTCTACACTAGAACTCTGACTTCATTTCCAACCAGGTGTAAAACGTTCATGGAGGGTAGTTTACATACGTGTTTGAATTAAATAAAATTGTTCGTATCCGTATTTATTACGCATGCGCCCGTCTGGCACACACCTGCCTTTTCCTATTACCAGTGAATGCAGCATCAGCAGATATATATATTTTTTTCCCATAACATAATTTTTATTTATGAGCCCAGTTTTCACTTATTGGACCAATTCTTCAAAGATAAACAGAATTAGATGGAACCAATATTTGCATTGATCGATCCCGCCTCACTTATTCAAACCAAGGTTACCCACTGATCAAACACCCATCAGAACCGGTTCTGGGAAGAATAAAGCGGGTCTGAAGGTTCTAGAAGGACCTTCTAATAGATATTAACTCAGATCGGTGGTGGGAATCTATCTACTCTGCAAAGAGAGCAGGACTGTAACAAATGAAGCGTGTTGGAGTCAGCCATGTTGGAACTGAACCGACCGTGCAGATGATTTTCTTCACTTTCTCGGTTCATTTCAGTTCTGGGTGTAAACCTTCATCCTGAGTGAAAGGCATCATAGGAAAGCTGAACGTCGGCCTGGAGAACACACGACGCCTCGGATCGCTGCACTCACAACATTAGCACTTAGCAATCAGAATGAGCGGCTGTGTGTGTGCGGTCATACTTAATGCACCGCCACGCTTCCCCTCCTTCTGATCACAGAAGATCACCGGAAATGGAGCAGCAGAGGGATGACACCACTCTGCTGCTGTTTCCAGCTCTGCAGCATTAAACCCGTTCATCAGGTTTGAGATTCACGCTGGTTAAAATCTCACCCAAGCAGATAAATCAGTTTAAATATTTCTGGTTTCCCAGAGAGGAGCTCATCCTGCAGGTCCGCTTGCTAATTCTTCTTCCTTCCTCTGATTTGGAAAGATGTTTAAAAGCGGGACAGAGTGAGCGT
>NW_015151788.1:93263-97172 GCF_000732505.1 Cyprinodon variegatus | reverse complement strand
ATCCGTTGATTATTCCTCACTGACCGGACTTTTCCTTTCCTTTTTTTCTGGTTCTCCTGGATGACATCAGCAGATGGAGGAAACAGAACCTGAAGGACTGAGACTCAGCAGCTCAGTGAGTAAATCTGTCCTGAGGAACCAGCAGAGTGTAACGTCTCGGTGCGCTGAGGACCTTTGTCTGCTGATGTCACTGCGTGGACATAAAGATCCTCCAGCAATAAACCGCCTCACACACACACACACACACACACACACAGGCCCAGTGATGCATCCCAGCCTGTTTACGAGGACAGAGCAACCAATCACAGACACGTGTGGCTCGGTGATGTCACTGAGCGGATGAGGAAATGGCCTCAGAGGAGGTTTGATGTCACCCGCCTGCCTCGCTCTCTTCCTCGTCTTTCTGTCCTCCTCCATCTTTATTTCGATGTTTCTTCTTCTTCTTCTGCTGCTTTTCTTCTTCAGACCTTTAGGCTGAAATAAGCAGGAACTGGAGCTTCATCCGTCACTGGCAATAAAACTGCTTCCTATCGGCGCAGCCTCAAACGCTGCTTAGTGTTTAATGACTGAAACCTGCTAATTAATAAGTTAATAATGAGCAATAAACTGATCAATGAATCTATTCAGATCTTAGGTTGTTTTATTTACTTGTTTTCTATTGTTACTATTTAAAAAAGATGATTTAATCTGATAATAAACATTAAAAACTAGAATTACCGGATGGCTCCTCGCCCAGAGTGGCATCCTGTGGGGGGGAGCTGATATTTTAACCCCAGACTTTATTAATGTTATGGAGGAACAGGAAGTAGTAGGAAAAAAGATAACCTCTCTTTTTTTTTTTCTTTTTTTTTTTACTAATTTAAAACTAATTTAATTTAAAAAGTAAATGTTAGCTCTGAACGTCGTTCATCCTAATTCATCCTAAAATAGTTTTAAAACATCAATCCTCTGGACTTTGTTTCCAAGTTTGAAGACGTTTCTCTTCTCATCCAGGAAGATTTTTCAATCCAAAATGTCAGAAATAGCGTTTAGTTCCAGGTTTTATCCAGCAGCCCAACAAAGCCTGGTTTTAGTTTAGAAAACATGCAGATAGAAACGGATGAACAGATGGATATATTTGGCTATAATCGTAATAATATTTATGTATTATCATTTTGCATTCATTAATTTTTCAGCGGATTACCTTTCAGGTAACGAAACGGTAAGGAAACTCTATGTGATGCGTATTACTGAGGGTATGCTGGCCTGACGGCGTATGCTGGGCTGACAGAGAAATAAAAGAACCTGGAAGGAATAAACTTAGAGAATGAAATAATGAGAAGAAAATTATAAAACAATCCAAATAAAAATGCAAATGAATAAGGAAGAGAAATAAAGCAGAAAACAGCTGGAAAGAGGTCAACGACCCCAACTGGTACGGAGAATCCCCAACGGCAAAAATAACCGATTATGGCAAAACCCAAATAGCAAAAATAATAACAGACTTAATACAAAACTGAGGGCTTTAAATTCTGAAAAGTTAACAAGGAAAAAAAATGACAAACAGAAAAGCTAACTTTAAAAAAATTAATCTCACATCTGAACAGATTCTGGGCCACAAGATCCAGAACTATAGATTATAGATCAAGATCTATAGATTATATCGCTAGAACTGCTTCCTGTTCAGGTTATCGACACGGAGGAACGGCGCCTGCGATGATCCGACTGAGGAGGAAAAAAGGACGAATTATCTGAGACTGAAAACAAGAAACAGACTCTTCTTTAAAAAAAACAGACCATCTATGTCCTCCTTCGCTTATTTTTCTATTTTTTATTTCAATACAAAAAGTAAAGAGTTGGAAAAAAAAAAGCAAACGAAAATCAAAAGACTCCAAACATCCTGAAACCGTGAAATTAATCCAGCAATTAATTATCAATTAATTCAATAATTGATTAATTGGAGTATAGATTATAAAATCCACTTAGAGCAGGAATTATATCAAAACTGGGGGAAAAAAAAGAAAATGTAAACATTTTGCATTAAAGATTAAAAACATTTTTCATCTGCCAAACTGCTCTATCCAGAACTCCTCAAGTTAAAAAGTTTTACTTTCTGCTGATTTAATTTCATAAAAAGTCTCGATTAATCATATAAATAATCAACAGATTAATCGATTTGCAAAAATAACCTTTAGTTTCAGCCTAATTTTCACCCAAGTTTCAAATGCACCGCTTCCAATTTCTACTTTATGGAGTGAATTTTGTTCCATTATTTTTGCAAATATCACATTTTGCAAATGAAAAAAAAAAGTTAATCCAGAGATGAAACTTTATAAAACTTCTTAAGCAAGAAAAAAGCTCAGAGAGAAACTTTTTTCAAATATATCTTTTATGTCTCTTTTCAAACCGTGTTTTTGAGATCAGTTTTGGGGGCGGGGCTTTCCTCCGCCTCGATGAGCAAAGACGCATTTCTATTGGTCTGCTGGATGTTAGCAACATTTTTAATTTGGCCTGAAGGGAAGAGAATGTGATCTGAAAACTATTTAAAGAATACAAATCTTAAAACTCAACCTGAAAAATGGGAATAATAAATATAAAAATATAAAATCAAAACACAAAATTAGAAAAATGACTTTAGAAAAAATATGAGAGAAAAATAATCTGAGGAAACAGCAAAGTTTCTCTAAAAACCTTTTTTTAAAACCATTGCTGGATTTATTTATTTTTTAGTTACGCAGCGTGTTATTTGTTTTCAAAAATAATGGAATAAACTTTACTCCATAGCTCTGATGGATCACTGAGAGCTTTTTCTCTTTCATCGTCACATTTATGGATGCTGCAGTTTGGGGGGAGGGAGAACTTTATACCCCCCCCACCCCAGCAGATAGTATTGATCATTAAAGCCTAATCCAGATGTGCTCCAGTGAAACTAAGCTGAAAAATATCTGATTGCTTCCCGGAGCCCAGAAAAGAAGATGGCCGCCCTGGAAAAGCAAACATTCAGTAACTTTGAACCTGCTGGATGTTGACAGTGAGGATAAGGCGTGTTTGGACAGAGACACACACACGTTAATAGGTGACGAGTTAACAGGACCGGGTCTTATCAGCGGCGGTTTTTTTGGAAACCAGAAGCCGTTCTGCTCCGTCAGAACCCCGGGATCAATACGCCGATTGATCCGAAGCGGCTCGGCCGGCTATAAACGGACATCCTGGAAAACCGCCGCGTTTGTCTCCCAAACGATCCGTGGAAGCGGATAGCAGTCGATCGGGTTTCCTGCTTCACTGCGACACCAAGCAGGGCTGAAAACAGCAAACAGTTCTGCTCGTGTTTTCTGTTTCCCTGCACTCATTATTTCATTAATACAGATAATCAATAATATCCTCCCATTCAAACCAAACATGCTCGCCGTATCCATCTTCCTCCTTCCTTCCTAATTTGCCACCCAGCACACTAACGTCCCGTCTCCCCTGCTAAACCTGTCTCCATTAAAGGCTGTGATATCTACAATGGGATCCCATCCATCCAATATGAAACCTAATCCAATAACGGACAGATTGGGCTTAATGAATCCGGTTATGTGGAGCGATCAAATAGAGGAGGATTCCCTTCAAAGCCATCCGCCTGATACGCATCAAACCGGCTGCTGTTCAGACCAATCTGAAGGAGGTGAGCTCCACAGGAGGACCGCAGCGAACCCGTTCTCCATCTCTGGACGTGTGGAACCTTCCTGAATAAAAGCTGGGAAATATCGGCCCAGACTGGCAGCAATCAGGGTTTATATTTATAATAGAAAATAAATATCCGTATCAGTCAATTTGAATCAGGGGGGATTTACTGTTAGGCAACAATAGGCAGTTTCCTAGGGCCTGGGGTCCCATAAAACTCTGTTTCCATGTATGGTTAATACAACTATTCCTTATTTGTGCACA
>NW_015151788.1:90517-92119 GCF_000732505.1 Cyprinodon variegatus | reverse complement strand
TTAGTTACAGAGTCTATTTTAATATTTGTATTTAGGCAAATATTTGCTGGTTTTTTGAAGAACAGGTCAGGTTCTGCTGACTGCAGACAGACAGGAGAAGATCCGTTTGAACCAGACTAAAGTTCAGCTACTTCACCAGGTTTGATTTAAACTTTGCTTGAAAGAGACTAAACTCTGACTTAACATTTGTTTTAAGTTTAAACAGAGACTTATGTAAGATCATTTTCATCTTATGAATGAAAATATTGGCTCTAAGAATCGGCCCAAAAACATCAGCAGCACATATCAGGGATCAGTTAGACTGATGTCTGAATAATCTGGATCGTCTCTAATCATGTCATCAGCACAGCCGGGCTTGGCCCCCGCTGGCCCCTGTCTAGACCCCCGTCCTAGTCAAAGTCCTCTGCCTGATTAGGGAGCCGAGCAGAAACAGGTGGAGCGATTGATCCTGAATGATGGAGCTGGGAGACGGACGTCCCAGTGCTCCCAGTTTGGCACCAGACCTTCTCCCACCGTCTGATAACTAAAGGTTTACTTAAAACATCTACTTTAGATCATTTACAGTTTGGGAATTTTAAAAACCTTCCATTTGTTAAAATCATTAATTCATCATTTAACTCATGAAGGCAGATCGACGTCATTCCAATAAAACAAAGATGAAATTATGAATTTGAATATTTCAGAAACTTCCAGACTGATTTTTATTAAAAAAAAGATAAAAACACTTTTTTTCCATAAGAGAAAGGAGCTAAAAAAGGTCAGATCTGTTTGAGTCTACGAGGCGTTCAAACGCAGCTCGTCTTTCTCTGTTTCTTTCTTCTTCAGCTCCCCCCCTCCCCCCCCACGTCTCTTCCAGGAACTGGTCTGGATCAGGTTCCTGCAGATCAATGGAGATCTGGGTCCGCACCGTTTACGTTATCGTTGCCAGTATTAATGCTCTTTTAATCTGCTCGGGATTACAGCCATCGATCCGTGCCGTCTATCTGCACTGAGCCGGGCCCGAACGCCACACACACACACACACACACACACACACACACACACACACACAGGTTTCAGGGAAAACACTCAGACCTGCAGGGAAACCAGCGTGGGAGCGCAGAGAGACGGGAGCAGGAAGGATCCGGATCCATTAGAGAACCAGAACTTTTAAATACGAAGCACCCGAACGCATCACCCAGTTTAAGATTATCCGCAGTTTATTCATTAATAACATCCTATTTTAGTATTTATCTCATTAAACAATAAAAAATAAACAAAATTTAAATAAAATTGAGATATCTAACATTAAAATTGTTTTAATATTTAATAAAAATTGAACTGAATTAATATCGCAAATAAAAAATGTAATAATAGAAGAAATCAAAAAGAAAAGTTCTGGTTTCCAAGAAATAACAAAAAGAAATAATTTAATTCTAAAAAATAAAATCTAATTAAAAAAATAGGAATTAGTTTTGTAAAAACCTGCTAAAAAACTTTTGTTTTATGAAAATGTTTTAGTTTTATTGCCATATTAAGACTCTTTTATTACAAAAACAAAATCATAATATTACAAGAATAAAGTAATAATAATAATATGACAGATTAATTGTTTAATTGAGA
>NW_015151788.1:88226-89684 GCF_000732505.1 Cyprinodon variegatus | reverse complement strand
TGTGAGCGGCCATCTGCTGAGGCCCACTGGGGTTCAAGGAGACAGAAGCAGACATAGAAAAAGAAGCATAGATACAAAAGGCAACTATAAAAAATTGGCCCCATCCAGGAGATTTAGTTTTTTACCATTTTAATGAAGCATATTAGCTAACAGATATATAACAAGCATTAGCCAAGCAAGCTTTTGAGTTTCTAGGGAAGATAAAATGTCATTTTTTTAGCTAATGATAAACATAGTCTGTACAAACAGCTGAATATGAAAAACTAAAAAAAGTTAATTATTCAAAATTCTTGTTAAAATCGACGTAAATCTGATCTGATGCCGGTCACCTAAACTGAGCTGCTGAAAATAAACTAAAAGCAACAAAAGACTCAAAACTCTTTAGCTAGTGGGAACGATTAGCCACCTTAAAGTCTTTTGCTAAAATAACAAGTTTTATGTCCATGTTTTAAGAATCAGAAACCAGAAAATCTACTAATAATCTGAAGATTATTGTGAACTGAACGTCTTAAACTGTAAAATGTCAGCAGCACAGCTGATATTTCTCTGGAGTCACAGCCAAACAGGAACAGACCAGATGAGAGGAATTAGTCAGACGTAAAAAATAAGTTCACATAAATTCATCAGGAGACAAATTCTGTCCCAGGACAGAGTGCTGATGGAGGACAACGTCTCTAACCGTAGGACAATGTCTCCCACTGAGCTCCTTCAGGGACCGACTGCTGCATCCTTAGATGCACCAAGTAGCGTTGCTGCAGATCCTCCCTCCCAGCTGCTGTTAGCTTCTATCATCCTCGCTGCTCCCAACAATAGAAACATTTTGGAAACAGGTTTTATTTTCTCCTCACTGGTGAATTCAGGTGAACCAGAAGCAAAGTAAAAAGCAAAAGGAAGTCCAGGTTTTCACACCAGCTAAGAGGCTATAATCCCACCTAAAGGGACCAGGTTGATTTTAAATTGATCTTCTGAATATAATGCTGATTCTAGGTTATCTCTGATGTTGTAGAGTGACAGAGTTTGTGTTTTTTATTTTCTATCTCTGACTATAAGACAGAATATTTCCCTTTCAGGTCAATAAATGAATAAACAAGAGGCTGTTTATGAAAAATTGACAACATAGGAATAAAACATTTTGTACCGTTAATAAAGATGATCTTCTGCAATTACAGGAAAGAGATGCGCTACTTTAAAAACATGAAACTTAATATGTATTCATGTATTCTTAGAAAAAAACTGCGATTTAGAGGAATAATTAATATAAAAACTGTGAGGTCGTTAACAGCGATGGAGGTTTAACAGCAGCTGGGAGGAAGGATCTGTGATAGGGCTCCTATGGCGCAGCAGTCTGTTACTAAAGGAATGTTTCTGAAACATCTTCATGCATCCAGTGGCAGACATTTCCCTTCTGATTTATCAACTCTCTGCCATCTGAACCGATCTGACACCTTGATGACATCA
>NW_015151788.1:85785-87508 GCF_000732505.1 Cyprinodon variegatus | reverse complement strand
TTCTAGTGAACTGGAACAGTGCTAGGACTGAGGATGACGACGTTTCACGAGGACGCACAATTACACATAGTGAGAAACGCAAACAGACTTTGACCAGGATATCTTCTTTCACGCCTGGCGGGGGGAGGAGGTCCAACTAAAGGCATTAATAGAATCTAAATGAATTTCATTTATTTCCTTTTAGTAAAACAAAATAGCTCAAACCAGTAAAACAAACTGAGAAGAAAACTTTGACTAGGCCACACCAGAACCTTCCATTTCTTCCTATTGCTTCATTTTTTAGCCATTCAGAGGTAGATGTGCTGGTTTGGCTCTTTGTCCTGCAGGATGAAGGATGCTCACTATCAGCCGGATGTTCTCCTCTCAGCCTTAGTGTCCTTTCTTTAGCTAACACCATGCATGTTGCTGTTCCAGATCTAATGTCTAGACGTTTGTCTGATTTGAATCATGTAAATGAGACTGAAACAGATTAAATCTGAGTATCATCAGGCGCCCAGTGATCCCAGTGAGAATCCAGGAGCTTTTCCTGCACTTTTTAGAACATTTCCATTAAAACATGTCGGTTATTAAACATTTACCGACACATTCAGGGCTTGAGAAGACAAAAGAAACACGTCTTTAAGAGCACAAAGCAGCAGGACCGGTGTTCTCTGCTGCACTCGGACGTTCTCTCCCAGCTCTGCACCTTCCCCTCTTTAGCTTCCAGGTGTCACGTTTGATTTGGCCGCCCTAATAAAGCTGCGACAGCCCCATTTTCTCATCTAGGCCCGAGCCGCCCGCTCGGCTCGCCGACACCTCTGCTGCGTCCTGCCGGCGCTGCTGCTGCTGCTGCCTAATTGATGTGGACAGTCAGAAAGGAGAATCTCTGCATGGCTGCCCTCAGAGGCCCCGCCCACCGATACCTACAGAACCTTCTAAACAGTTTAGCAGAAAGGAGAAGAC
This sequence comes from Cyprinodon variegatus, assembly GCF_000732505.1. NCBI lineage: Eukaryota > Metazoa > Chordata > Actinopteri > Cyprinodontiformes > Cyprinodontidae > Cyprinodon > Cyprinodon variegatus. Next base: position 86,566 of record NW_015151788.1, on the reverse strand, counting down.
ATTTAGAGTCAGCAAAGCCTGAAAGAGATCCGCAGGTTTCAGCTGAATCATATAAAGAAAGCATTTCCATGTTTGGCATCTACTTAAAAATAATAACTGGGCGAGATGCTGCTTCATTTTATGGAAGACGATTAGGGCCACTGAAAAAATAAATAAAATTAACTAATTTTTAAATATTATTTCAGTTTAATATGGGGAAAAAAGTCAGAATTCTGACTTTAATCTCAGTATTTTGGATCTTAATGAAGGAAGAGATGTGGAGCTCTCAGCTTCACTGACAGAGATGGGAGCTGTTTGAGAGAAACAGGAACACATTGGTGGAAAATGATGGAATTAGGCGACTTTTTACGTGCCTGAGGGTCCCTGCTGATGATATTTGATAAATGGAAGAGCTGAAGGTGATTTAAAATAAAATAATCAAATGTTAGAACTGTAAATATATGTTTCATTAGTTGTATGTTTATATTATTATTATTATATTACTATTTTTTTTATGTATTTACTGTTTTTAAGGCTGCACTTTAAAAAATGAAATTGTCTAGAGCTGTTTTGAAAGAAATTCACTGCAAAAACAATCTAGAAACAGGTAAAGATTTCTTAATTTAAGTGTTTTTACTCTTCATTTGAGTAGGTAAGTAAGAGGATTTGCCAACGGAATGAGTATTTTTATTCTTAAAATAAGATAATTAGATAAAACTCACTTGAAATAAGACAATGCAATAGTTTTTTTTATCATTTTAAATGTAAATTGTCTTATTCCAATGTCAAAGTGTCTCACTTA
>NW_015151788.1:83205-85177 GCF_000732505.1 Cyprinodon variegatus | reverse complement strand
GTTTGATTTGGCCGCCCTAATAAAGCTGCGACAGCCCCATTTTCTCATCTAGGCCCGAGCCGCCCGCTCGGCTCGCCGACACCTCTGCTGCGTCCTGCCGGCGCTGCTGCTGCTGCTGCCTAATTGATGTGGACAGTCAGAAAGGAGAATCTCTGCATGGCTGCCCTCAGAGGCCCCGCCCACCGATACCTACAGAACCTTCTAAACAGTTTAGCAGAAAGGAGAAGACATTTAGAGTCAGCAAAGCCTGAAAGAGATCCGCAGGTTTCAGCTGAATCATATAAAGAAAGCATTTCCATGTTTGGCATCTACTTAAAAATAATAACCGGGCGAGATGCTGCTTCATTTTATGGAAGAGGATTAGGGCCACTGAAAAAGTAAATAAAGTTAACTGATTTTTAAATATTATTTCAGTTTAATATGGGAAAAAAGTCAGAATTCTGACTTTAATCTCAGTATTTTGGATCTTAATGAAGGCAGAGATGTGGAGCACTGAGCTTCACTGACAGAGATGGGAGCTGGTGGAGAGAAACAGGAACACATTGGTGGAAAATGACGGAATTAGGTGACTTTTTACGTGCCTGAGGGTCCTTGCTGATGCTATTTGATAAATGGAAGAGCTGAAGGTGATTTAAAAAAATAATCAAATGTTAGAACTGTAAATATATGTTTCATTAGTTGTATGTTTATATTATTATTATTATATTACTATTTTTTTTATGTATTTACTGTTTTTAAGGCTGCACTTTAAAAAATGAAATTGTCTAGAGCTGTTTTGAAAGAAATTCACTGCAAAAACAATCTAGAAACAGGTAAAGATTTCTTAATTTAAGTGTTTTTACTCTTCATTTGAGTAGGTAAGTAAGAGGATTTGCCAACGGAATGAGTATTTTTATTCTTAAAATAAGATAATTAGATAAAACTCACTTGAAATAAGACAATGCAATAGTTTTTTCTTATTTTAAATGTACATTGTCTTGTTCCTTTGGCAAAGTGTCTCACTTACCTCCTCAGTTTAAGAAAAAATACACTTATTTTAAGAAAAATTGACTTATTAAGATTTAAATTTTTTGCAGTGTTTCTTTTTTTGTACAAAATAACAAAATAAATCTGTCTAAGTCTAAAACAAGAGAGCTAATTTAGTTAGAAAAAAGTCAGAATTCTATGGAAGAAAAACTCTCATTGGAATCTGCCTTTTTTTTTAACACTGAACCTAAACAGTGAATTTATTTTATCTGGTAAAAATTCACCAGAAAAAAGCCAATGATATTAGCTAATTTCGTCACGTGACACAACGGCTGCGCTCAGCTGATCCGATCACAGCTAGCACGGCACCCCCGTCTGCCAAGGCTCTTGGTTTGATCCGGAAGAAGCGGCTGGCGGCAACATGGCGGCGGCAGACAGACAGGATGCTGCACTCGCTGTGATGGGATCAGTTGTTTCACCCAGTCTGATAAGAGGGAAAACTCTACTAGCTGCCTGTTAGTAGCTAACTGACGTTTTATAATTCTGTTTAACAAAAAACAAATTCCTCATTTAGCCGAGAACAGCTCTGAGCGCAGCCGTTGTGTCATGTGACCAAATGAGCTCATTTCATTGGCTAGAAGCTGCTCGACTCTATCGAGTGTAGATTGCTTTGGCTTCAGTTCACCAAAAGGTCGACACATTTCACTCAGAATTAAAAATATCGGATATACTCGATGTATCTTGAGTTTTCCCACGCATAATAGTTAAAATGACTCGCAGCCATCGAGTCCAAATTCGCATGACGACATTAAGCTGCCTTTATTTATTTCACTCTATTTTTCCCACACACTTTGAATGCATCATAAACCCCTCCTCCAAGCAGGATTATTTTCTGGCACACTACAGTAAAAACTAAAAAGAGTTATTCCATCTTTCTGATTCCTGATCCTCCACGGACGGGTTGGTCGTTGGATCGCCAACTTGAAGAGGGAGGATTTGCCATCGA
>NW_015151788.1:81014-82370 GCF_000732505.1 Cyprinodon variegatus | reverse complement strand
GAATCTCTTGGCTTAAGAAAAGTTGAAGGTTTTTTAATTGAGCTTCTTAGAGAGACATAAGAAGGTTTGCAGGAAGTATCTAATAAACGTATTAAAATATCACAACATGTTGACTATCCTTTAAATCCATAAATGAGGAAAGATCTAAACAACCCAGATCAGAAACACCCTGAGATGATGGAAGGGAAATAGAAAAATGGCGGTTATTTCATCGATACGTCACTATGGAAGGATTAACTAAAGACTGAACTCTGGAAGCAGCAGGTTCACCAGAGAAAAGCTGGACCCAAACTTGTTCCCGTCTTTGCAGCCGCCGCTGTTATCGGCGCGGTGAGACGGAGATAACTGCATCTGTCAAATCTTCTCACTCGGACACAAACAAACAAACATCACGAGTCTCCTCTGGGCCGCCTGGAATCCACTATCCTGGATCGATAGCAGTCTGTGCATCTGCAGGAGGTCAAAACGGAAACCCTGAGGATGGACGGGAGCTGCAGTCTGCAGCAGGGAGACACTCTGATGGTACCTGCTGGTAATCCGTTTCATAAAGCCAAGGCCGGCCTCATTAATAATGCAGCGCCTCGGCCTGCTACAGGATGCATAAAATGGAAAATACCTCGGTTCCATCTTTCAGATTTGCAGCACAATTTCACCCTAAGTGGATTCTTAAATCTCCTTCTCGTCTGCATCATAAAGGTCATGTTTACGTCAAATGTTCCAGATAAACATCCATTAGAAATCCCATCCTTGGAAATAACCAGGTCTCCAGATCCGAGCATCCGGAACGTCTAAAAAAGGATTTCTGCAGGACGTTCCGACCCCTTATCAGGTCAAAGGGGATTTATTTCAGAGACACGGACTCCAGGCTAAAGGTTTGAAGATTTCCTTTTCAAAGGGAGGATCAGTTATTTGATATAAAACAGTGGATATATTTTATAAATCACACAAAATGTATTTTTTTGGTTTAATGTTGGTGAATAATTGAAACCTTCAAATATCAGCGAGTGGTGCTGCACATGTGACCTCCAGTCCCCATTGGTGGAGGAAATTCAGATAAGCTCAATTCCTAGAACTGACCTGACTTTTAGTCCCGGGTCAAAAGTTAATTAACGGACTTTTTAACACGTTTACGATATTTCATCATCATTCCAGGCTTTAATATTGATAAAATCGTATATCGGAGGAGGTTTAAAAGAAGTATCGTCATATATCTGTTCTGGTGTGGGCATTCAGGGCAGTCTGATATTTAGTTTGGTTTAAAGCGATATTATTTCAACCAAAATTAAGAAATATATTGAGGTATGTTTTTTTCTGTAACACCCAGCACTAGAGATGGGAAGTAACGAAGTACAAATA
>NW_015151788.1:77057-78367 GCF_000732505.1 Cyprinodon variegatus | reverse complement strand
TGTGAATTGGAGCTATAGAAATAAACTGAATAGAATTGAATATGTCAGCTGGAACCCTGAATCCCCTGTTCTTATGATTATGATTGTGAGTGGATGGAAACTTGCGATCTGAGTGACTCTGGCGGTTCAAATGGAAAACATTCTGACATGCGGATCCTGGAAATGAGCGTCGGAGTTCTGGAGCAAAACGACTCAAACACTGAATACAGATCTGGTTAAAAACTGCTTTTTTCATTTCATTTCATTTTAGGTTTCATGATGTTAGAAATGTTTTTAGGAGGCACTCGAAGGCAAGCAGGACCCTTGGTCCAAACAATGGACTCCTCCTCCCTCCCTCTCTGCCCGCCCCCCTCCCTCCATTTTGCCTGGTTAACCCGGCTGCGAGGTGAAGAAGAAGTGAAGTGAGCAGACCGAGGCGGGTCACGCTGAGATTCCCATCAATAATTCATCGGGCCGCTGCTGCCTCTGCTCTTGTGTTCAATTCCCCCGACGACCACATAATACCTCCTCCCCCCTCGCCAAGGCGAGAGAGGGGGGGGGGACACGGGTCCAAGGGAGGAGAAAACGGTGAGAGGAAGCAGAACAGAGGTTCTAGTCTTCAGTTTTCTATCGTCATGATTAGAAACTATCCGTTCAGCACCGAGCGAAACGTTTCTGGACCCAAACCATCCAGGAAGCTGCTTCTGTTTAAAACATTAATTCATTTTCTACATTAGAAACCAAATCAGTGAGTCACTTTTAAAGAGCAAGAAGGTCCACAGTCTCCATAGCAACGCGATGCAACGGAGAGCAGAACCCAAACTGGAACATGGAGATGATTCCAGCTTCTAAACGGCAAATTTCTAGATATCCATGAGTTCAAATATGAAGAAACCGAATAAATCAGATTATTGATTCATGATCCTGTGGATGAAAACTCACCTGATATTTGTCTGGTTTTATAAACGCCGCTAAAATTTGGTTAAAAACATCAGAAACTGATAAATACTAATATTTTCCATCATAACTAATATAAAGTATAAATATATTATTTATTCTGAGGCAATCTAAGTAGCTTTCATTTATATTTACAGAAGATTTCCTGAAAGATTTCCATAAAAATTTTTACATATTCACACAAAATATGTTTCTGTTTTATATGATTAAAAGTTAAATCTCCAATAAAATCAGAGCTTTTGTCTTTGATCTTTGCTGCTTTGGATCATTAAATACTAGAAAGTCGATTTTATTGCATGATTAAAAAACAAGATATTCTAGAAAAACATTTATTTTACTCTTATTATATTTACATGTTAATATGTTTAAATCTA
>NW_015151788.1:72634-74195 GCF_000732505.1 Cyprinodon variegatus | reverse complement strand
TGGATCAATGGACTCAGGGCAAGCAGGCGTTCCAGGACTGAAACAATTAATCGGATTCATTTATTATTGAAATGATTATTTTCACATTTAAGATTAAAAAAAACATTTTTATCCGTCAATCTTCTCTATCCAGACGCCTAAAGTGGGAAAGTTTTAACTTCACCTGGTTTAATTTCGTAAACACTCGTTAAGGAAACTTTTTCTTTCCAATTATTAATCGATTAATCAGTTTGAAAAAGAATCGTTAGTTTCAGCCGTGAAACTTTCAAAAACTCAAATCCTGGGAACATCGCTTTGCTCGGACTAAAACGCAGTCGCAATTTTGGTTTAAAATAATCGCAATTTTTGATTTTTGGCAAAATCCTTCAGCAGTAATTTCTGGTGAATATCACCATAAATATTAACCTGTCTGATAATTTAGAAATGATTTGCATAAATCAATATTTTTTTTGCCCAATGTTGATTTTCTAGCTTGAAACTGGAAACTATTAAAAAAGTTACTGGTTTATATAAACTGTTATCAGATTGTCTGAACATGTTCAGGTGGAATATCTAATATTTATAGCTCTTGCTTGTCACCAATGGGCTCTAGAGAAGAGGAGGCAGACATGCGGCGGCTGGCTCAGGGGTCGGGAATCAAACCGGGGACCTCTCCGTTCAGGACTAGAGGCTCCATCGCTGCACTAATTACAGCATCTTTTAGGTTACGTAACATCTGGAACAGAAATCCAAGAGAAAATCTGCTCTATTTGATACTGATCTATGAACAGAGCTTCAAGTTTTCCTTTATTTTCTGTGAATAAACTGAACGTGAATAAAATCTGTTTTGTCTTCCTGCAGCAGCAGGATTGCAGAGAACAAGGGAAAATCTGCTCCATCTATTGTCTCAGAGCCACTGCCCTGACCTTTGACCTCAGCTCCATTGGGCGCTTGAAGCGCTGCTGATCTAAGAATCGCTTCCTTTGTTCTTACAGTCACAGTAAAAACACCTTCAGAAAAGGACCGAAGAGTTTTATTTGAAATTAGCCAAAAATAAGAGCAGAAAACCATTCTTTCAGCAAATCTTAGAAGCTGCATCAAACATTAACTACATGAAAAACATAGATAAAATAAAACATTTTTGTGGGCTAGAATATTTAAAATGTAGGTTTAGCATTACTTAAACGCCTTTAACGTCAAATAAAAATGATTTAGAAGTTAAAAATCTGACTTAAAGCAACAGAAAGCAGTTTTTACAGTGAATATTAATCCGATTTCCAGGAACAAACTTTTAATGTTTAACTTTCTGTGTCTGTGTTCGCAGAAGGTTTCAGGTATTCTGGTCGTCTTTCAGCGGCAGATTTCAGTCGGTTAAATTTATTATAATGTTCATTATGAGCTGCAGACCTTCAGATTCTTTCTGTGTTTCAATTATTTCCCTTTATTGTTTTAAGCAGAAGAGTTCAGGAAGATAAACTCTTTGTTTTACCATCAGGTCCTATAAACGTGTGCATTAAAGTTTATTTCGTTTTCACTTGTTTATCTTGGTTAAATATTTTTTATGTACAGTATTTGTTGTAAA
>NW_015151788.1:68738-70573 GCF_000732505.1 Cyprinodon variegatus | reverse complement strand
GGATGCTAACCTTTCTCCGTTAGCTATCCTTCTTTATTAGCGCAGAGTTTTGGATGCTAACCTTTCTCCGTTAGCTATCGATCTTTATTGGCGCAGAGTTTTCGATGGTACCTTTGTTAGCTAAAAGGTTTCAGAAGTCAGTTTGTTCGTGTTAGCTAAATTTTCAGTTAATCAATATTTACTGTTTAATATGAGTTAAAAAGTTGTGGATGTTCAATTGTCTGTGTTTTGTTTCTGATGGTATTTTGCTTATGCTAGCAGAAAAGATGTGACTGTTTACTGGTTTAAATTTCCTGCTCCATATTAATTGGTTTGGATCTTCATTGTCCTTGTTAGCTAAATAGTATTATAATTAGTATTATGAATATTAAAATATGCAGTTATTATTGTCAACTGAAAGGTTTTATATATATATATATATATATATATATATATATATATATATATATATATATTGCTTTAAAAGGAGTTTTAAATATTTCCTTTTTCTTTTTAGCTAAAGAGTCTATAATAATCAGTTGTTAGCTAAGACCTTTTTAAATATTTGTTTAGGTTTTTTTTCTGTATTTTGTAGTTGCTTTAGTTTCTGCTAGCTGCTCTTTGTTGCTAACATTTGCGTTTATAATGTTTACTGTTTTTCATCACTTAAAAACTTTTATTGTTTAATTTTTCACTTTAGCTAAAGGATTTCTGATATTTCGATCTTTAAATATCCATAAAGTGTTTTGGAGGTTCGAACCAAAGGTGTAAATTTTTCCCGATTACCTTTGACGGTTTCAGGGATGGAAAAGTTTCTGCTTCAATCTGGGCCTATTGTTTACTTTCAGTTAAAACATTGTTTATATTTAACTTTGTGTTACTTGATGTTCAGTACTTCATAGCATTGCATTTTATCACCTAGAAACTTAGTTTGCTTTTAAAAAAACGTGTTTGTTCCGGTGTAAAGATTAACTGAATATCTTTGGATATTTCATTACGCATTTTAGTCCTTGTTTTTTTTTTTTATATATTTTAAAGCTTCAGATTTTAGCTTATTGAAAGCTAACATTTGGTCTCCAGTTACAGTGTAAGACGTTCAGTTCGCAATAATCTTCAGATTATTAGTAGATTTTCTGGTTTCTGATTCTTAAAACATGGACATAAAACTTGTTATTTTAGCAAAATACTTTAAGGTGGCTAATCGTTCCCACTAGCTAAAGAGTTTTGAGTCTTTTGCTGTTTTTAGTTTATTTTCAGCAGCTCAGTTTAGGTAACCGGCATCAGATCAGATTTATGTTGCTTTTAACAAGAATTTTGAATAATTTCCTTTTTTTAGTTTTTCATATTCAGCTGTTTGTACAGGCTATGCTTATCATTAACTAAAAAAATTACATTACTAGACACCCAAAAGCTTGCTTGGCCAATGCTTGTTACATATCTGTTAGCTAATATGTTAGCTTTATTAAAATGGTAAAAAAAAACTAAATCTGCTGGACAGCGCCAGTTTTTACAGTTGCCTTTTGTATCTATGCTTCCTTTTCTATGTCTGCTTCTGTCTCCTTGAACCCCAGTGGGCCTCAGCAGATGGCCGCTCACACTGAGCCTGGTTCTGCTGGAGGTTTCTTCCTGTTCAAAGGGAGTTTTTCCTCCCCACTGTCATGCATCTGTCTCGATGTGAGGGATTTCTGCAGAGTCATTCTAATAACCTTCTGTCTGGATGATCTGAGGGATCTGAGGGAGGGAAAATTCTGAGTAAAATATAAAGGCTGAGGCGTGGGCTGACCTCTATCTGCCCTGTGCTGCTTTTGGATGAATCTTTAGAGGTTTCTCTTATTTCACCAACTCCAGGGTGTAGA
>NW_015151788.1:63003-68728 GCF_000732505.1 Cyprinodon variegatus | reverse complement strand
GGACTACCTTCGAGTTAATGAGTCGATGCAATCAGCTGGTTTTCCTTAGATAGAAAACTTTGAATCAATCTGACTGGATGATCTGGTGAACTGGAAAGTGACCTGAGATGACATGATGTGAATTGGAGATATAGAAATACACTGAATAGAATTAATTAAATGTGTATTAATTTTGCTGCAAAGTTAAGCTATTCTTAGCATTAACAGCTGAAGAAGAGCTGACATCATTTATCTATTTTCTGTTTAAAACATTTCTCTATGTATGAATTTGGTTGATTTCTGGATCAGTTTCCCTTTAAGGCTAAAACAATCCTGAGCGCTGCGAGGTGATGAGCTGAGAGAAAAGGACGATTACATTCTAACCTAGATCTGCTTCTTTCAGAAAGAACAAAATAGACTTTGGATGTTTTTTTTCCATCTCAGATTTTGTTTTTGTCTAAATATTTCTGAAGGAAATGGTTTTGCAGTTGGAGACAATGAGTGAAGGAGAAGCCAGAGAGTGAACAGAATCAGGACGAATGAGACGTTTTATAACGGGTCCAGATCTCAGCAGCCGTCCTCGTCTCTCAACCAATTAATCCAATAAAAATAACAACCTTAATTAAATCACAGTCAAATTACCACACAGATTATTTAATCTGGGTTATCAGTCCACGTTCCAGATTCTGGATACTTCAGCAATAATTTCTGATGTAAATAAAGTACGTCCATTTTTTAAAGAAATTATTATTTCACCTCAATTTGAGTTAAATAATTTACCAAAAAAGGAGATTATTTATTTCAAATAAGAAAAACAAATCCATTATCTCATTTAACTATTTTATTGTTTCCTATTTGGACAAATTTTGTCTCTTTATTTGATTATATGGCAGACATTTTGAATTTAATACATGAGAAATTTTGGTAATAAAGTCTGTTAATAAAATCCCAGCAAATCGAAGCGATTTTATAACTTTAAATACGGTTTGGGATAAATTTAGGAAAAAGTAAATGTGAGGAATTCGCTCTGCTGTCGTAATCTTTAAAGAAAATAAATTCAAAAGTCTAACATTTCTATTTCTACAAGACAGATATAAGAAAAACAGAAATAAATCCAATGTAGGGCTTGAATTGCAAAGCATCATTTTGTTTATGTAAATGTTTAACTAGATTAAAATTAATTACTCAATTAAAGAAATAAGGATAAAAACATTTTAAACTGTTTATGTTTTCTAAACTGTTTAATAGACAAATATTGATTATTAATCATGAATTGATAGAAATATCATAAGATAAGGGAAACGATCGCTATGAACTTTTAACCACAAAGTAAGAAGTAAATTCTAAATATAACAGTATTAAAATTTTAATTACTCTCAATTTGTTAAAAAAAAAAAGGAGATAATTTGCAACTTAATCCCATCTGAGATTATTTTCCTGTGTATTTTAATCCCTTTGTTCGGTGGTGGGATTGTGAAGGGAATAATCTGAGTCTGGGGAAAATATTTGCTTTAGCTGAGCAGATAAAATGAGGCGAGCTGATAGAGCAGGACGTCTGTGATTCGCTGGAAAACGTTGCCAAACGTCCCAAAGTTCAGGCTCTGATTGTGTCGTTGCACAACAGCTTTGAGGCTTCGCCCCCCCCCAAAAAAAAAAATGTTTACACCAAACAGGCTGGAGCAGGAATCCTGACCTGACTTTTAAACCTCACTTTTTCAGCCCATTTAAATCCACATTTTTACACAGAACATTTGCAGCTGAAATATTTCTATCATTTATTAGTTTTTTTTTTATTCTTTTAAAATGTAAATTATATAATTAAGCTGTTAGGAAAATAAAAGTAGGGATTTAATCACAATAGAAAGAAGCTGATTGAAACTGGTTGGTTTAAATTAATAAAAAAAGATAAAGTTTTGCTGAATAAAGCTGTTTTAAACAATAAAAAACTTTTTTTTTATTAATTTAATTTATTTAAAACAACGGAATTCAATTAAAACTAATTGAGCCCTATGAAAATCTGCTAGAATTGTTCATATAGGAAGTTTTTTAGGAGGTGAAGAAAAATCAATTTAAAAATAAATGTAATTTCAAACTAAAATAATAAAATTCAGTTTAAATTTCTGACCCATAAAGCCCCCCCCTGAACATTTAACAGCATGGAGGTTAAAGCAAAGCAGGAGATGCAGTCAGTGACTGTTTGGCTGCTGCTGCCTCTGCAGACAATAGAAGCTCCTGATGGGACAGAGAGCAGCTTTCCTCACTAGGGGGGGCAGCGGACCCACACAGCCGAACCGGTCCGTTACCAGCAGCAGAACCGGAACCATCAGCCAGTTCTCCTCCCTCCACTTTATTTCAACCCTTTGGATAAAAGCGCCTGATAAATCCATAAAGATAAATTAGTTTTTTTTTAAAGGTGTGTTTTGTTTTTCCTCTGAATGCAGAGGAGGAAATAAGTGGGGGAGGGGGACTGTTAGAGGGAAATCCCACGACCTTGTCATTTCCTATCGATCCTGGTTTGTTATTGATCAATAATGTTAATCAAAACACAAGTGATACCGAATTAATCATCCACTCAGAGCGGCGGGCAGGGAGACCAAACAAAGACACGCTGTGTGGGAATTTTTTAACATTTCCTTTTCTTTTTTCTCTTGGCACCAAAAACAAACATTTATTTTTACTGGAAACACCTGTAAAAAAAACTTTTATTTGTTTACTGTTTGTTATATTAATAATAATAAATAAAATAGGAAAAAAAAACTTTTTTTAACCTGATTTAATTTAAAGGTAAATTTAGGGAAACGTAATGAAGTGTAGAAAAGATCCGGGGATTATTTTGAGTTTTTTAAGTGGTTTTTATTTTCCCAGAATGTCTTAAATTGTTTGTAAATCTTTAGCTGAAGCTCAGGAAGCTGAGCGGCTCCTACCTGCCAGCCTGAGCGCAGACATCCTCTGGAACTCGGGCTCCTGCAGCCACTTCCACATCCGCCTGAAGGTCTCCCGGCCGGACTTTAGTTTACTCCAGGGTTTGGGGTTCCTCAGCAGGTCGGACAGCGTCCCCTGCGAGCGGCACAGCACCCTCTGGGCGAAGATGGCCTGCGGGATGCTGTACCTCTTCAGCTCCGCGGTGATCCTCTGCGCCACCTCCTTGGTGTTGATCTCCTCCAGCTGCCCGGAGCCGCTGCCCCCCTGCGTCCCCGACGAGGAGGAGGAGGAGGGCGGCCGTTCCCGCGTGGAAGCCAACACCTGCCCGTGGGACGGAGACTGGAGGTGCGGGTGGGGGTGGTGTCCCGGGTGGTGCATGCCGTTCAGGTGCGGCATCATCCCGGCCGGCGGGCCGCCGAGGCCTCGGTGCTGGTGGTGCTCGAAGTTGAGCATCTTGTCGTGGGTTCCGTGCGCGCCGGAGCCGTAGTTGTGGAGCCCCTGCTGGGTGTTGTGGATGGAGCCCAGGCCGTTGCCCAGCACCGGGGAAAGGCTCTGACCCATCCCGGACATGTGGTCCTTGTAGGGGGTGTAGATGTTGTTCATGCCCGGCAGACCCCGCTCGTCCCGCATCAGGGTGAAGCTGCCGCTGACGTTCCCGGACAGCCGCTGGTGGTGGTGGTGGTGGTGGTGGTGGAACTTGTCGGACACGGTGGAGATGGGCGGCAGCGGCTGCAGCGGGGTGAGGGTGGTGTAGGTGCCGCTCATCCCGGGGGAGGACGCGTCGCACGGGACGCTCATGGCGTGGTGCAGCGGCAGCGACAGCTCCGGCCGGTACTCCCCGCTGCCCTCCAGGATCATCCCGGACACCATGGCCGGCCGGGGCGCCAGCTCCTGGTGGATCCGCAGGCCGGACGAGCCGCTCATCAGCTCCGCGTCAGGGGCCACCCCCCCGTGCAGGCTGCCCAGGCCGTCCATTGTCATGTCCGCGTTCATGGCGTAAGCGTCCAGGTCCTTGGCCAGGCATCGATAGGCGTTAGTGTAGGCAGCCTTCATTCATCTGTCCTCTCAGTCCATCAGGCGGAGCGGAATCGTCTCTCCTCGGTCTCCTCCTGCTCCTCCTCCGGGATGGGTCAGAACCGGTGCCTCCCAGCAGGGTCTCCCCGTCCTCCAGCTCCTTTGTGTGGGTTAGTGTGGATCAGACGGGCCTGTGCGGTGGATCCTCCATATCCAGCCCTCTCCTCCTCCGGTGCTGCTCTGCCCCTCGGAGCGGAGCTGTCCGCGGTCCCTACCCGGCCGCTCAACCCACCCTGCTGCGGGAGGAGGAGGAGGACGAACCGGCTGCCGCTCCGGCTGCCGCGCGGCCTGGATTGGCGGCTCAGCGGACCAATCAGAGCGCAGCACACAGCTGTGAGGGGCGTGGTTGACCGTCGTCTGACCAATCAGCGTCTGGAAGAGAAGCAGCAGTTTTCAGCGGAGGATGAATTTGAACATTTTTCTGTTTCATTTTAATTGGAGCGTTTTATCCTGTCAGCAGGGGCGGATTTAGGACATTTGGGGCCCAAAGCAAAGACAGACAGNATTGGAGCGTTTTATCCTGTCAGCAGGGGCGGATTTAGGACATTTGGGGCCCAAAGCAAAGACAGACAGGCTGCCTCTATATTGAGGAAAAATATTAATTATTCTAATGAAAAACTGTAGCTTTGAGCATTAAGCAGATTTTAGATATTTCTATATTTGAGTCTTTAAATGTTATTTGGAACCAGCGACGGATCAGAGATGTTGCTAACTAGTTATGTTCAGGGGCGGATTTAGGAACTTTGGGGCCCTAGGCAAAGACAGGCAGACGTAATATTAAAACAGACTCTGTAACTAATGGGTCCCTTTTTTATTTAAATAATAATTTTAAACTGAAGGTTTTTCACTTTTAGCTTCACTGGTTTAAAGATAGGATCCAGTTCCAGGTTTTGCACAGATTTGGAAAATGAACATTGGATCAGTCTATTTGCTGGACATGTGCAGCAATGTGGTGGATTTTTATCAAAAACATAATTAATGTGCACAAATAAGGAATAGTTAAAATAGGCTCCTTATGAACCAAAAGAGCATCAATTCACCCTTAGAACTGACATCATAAACTGGAAATCCAACTGAAAACATTTGAAATAACTGTTAATGCAATTACGTTTTTGGTTCTTTTATTGGCAACAGGCTGCCTGCCACATTAAGTCTGATATTTAAAAAGACTTAATGTGGCAGGCAGTGGTTTTAAGTTAATTTTCTCATTATCCAATGATAATGAAAGATGAAACATGATAACGAGATGATTGGTTCTGTGTTAAACTGATTCCATCCTTCAATACCACAACATCAGGAGAGGATTTATGAGTCATATCAGCCTGTGTGTAATTGTGAAAATAATCCTGTGTTTAACTTTAAGGCAACGAGACGATGTTGCTGGTTTGATTATTTGCTTCCACTTCTGCTTCATAAGCAGTTAGAGCAGGGGTCTGCAGCCTGCGGCTCCAGAGCCACACATGGCTCTTTGGACCCTCTCCAGCGGCTCTTAATAGCGGCTAAAATGTATATAAAGAGCTAAATAATTTACTACAATATATAGCGGTATCAATAGCTTTATTGTTTTTTATAAGATGGAAAAGAATGAGATTAAAAGAACCAGAAATACGTTTTAAGAGACATTTTTCTTTGAATTAGCTTAAAAATTATACATTTTAACATTAAAAATATATGAATTGATTGTTTGCGATGGCAACAACTAATTTCCTATATAAGATTAAAAAAAAAGAAAGGTTTTCTTGTCATGGTA
>NW_015151788.1:59504-61735 GCF_000732505.1 Cyprinodon variegatus | reverse complement strand
CCTTCCTTCCTTGCAAACATAAAAACCATCAAAATAATTACTAGTTTTAGTTTAGTTGCCCCAACTAGTTGCTCACCACAAACCAAAATAAACCGTTTTTCAATTAGTGTTAGTTATAAAACTAAGAAAATTAAGTCTAAGGAAGTTTTCATCCAGAATTGTAGAAAATGTTCCTTTAATATAGGAGAGCAGTAAAACTTCTGGCCTTAACATTTGTTCCTGCATTACTTTTAGTTTCATACTTTAAGTCGTTTTAAAAATTAAACTTTTACACTTTTACTGGAGAAAAAAGTTGATCCTCTAACTTCTTCTACAGCAGGATTTATAGTGGAGGAATAAACACCTCTGGTTAGAGCAGTAAAGTTTCTTCCAGTTTCCAGATGATACCAGATGTTCTTCCTCCATCTCTCCTCGCAGCATCATGCAGGATCATAGCAGACATGCAAACATCTGCGCTGCACAGCTGTTTGCAGCCTCCAGTGGAGCGGCTGCAGCGAGGACATGTTGGGACGTTATCGACTGATGAACGTGAGAGCTGCACTGTGAGAGCGTTATGGCCTGTAGCTGGTTCACTTTACAATTCATTACACTCTGAAGGACAAACTCTGCGCTTCCTGTCGCTCTGATCCATCAGCAGACATAACAAGTCACCCATCATCCTCCTGCTGTGGGCTTCAGTTTACTGGGCAGAATCAGTCAGATAAAAACACGAATTTAGGGAAAAAACTGTTGGTTTTAAGGTGTTTTTAACAATTATCTAAGAGTTTCTGATGTTTCCCAGTAAACCCAGTGAGCCCAGTTGACTGTTTCTCTACAGAGACTGAATCAGACTAAAGATTCACCTCCGATTGGATCTTTCTGTCAGAACAAGAATGATTGACGGCAGCAGCGGCTGGTGGGGTTTTCTCCAGGGGGGCCATTAAGCCAAAACAGATGTATTATATTTATATGAAGACCAACAACAAAGAATATCATAAAAACAAAACCTAATTTCATGTCCAGGTTTACTTCTTGTACATAAATCTTTCCCTTCTGAGGTTCTGTGGAGGTAAATCTGTGTTTTGCTCGACTCGATATTATTTCAATCTGAAAAACTCACAGAAAGAAAAGATAATTAGAAGAATTTTATTGATATGATAGTATAGTCTTTGGCGCTCAGACCTCGGCAGGAACATTAATGCTGAAATATGCTTTAACATGCATAAGTAGATGAATGAGAATAGGGATGTTCCCCCCCCCCGGCCTGAAACTGGTGGTGGTTTAGTCCAAGCTGGTTAACGAGGTGATCTGCTTGAGCTGAATGTGGGACCAGAAGACTGAAGGAGCTGACAGCAGGACTTCACTCAGAGACTCGGGATATAGAGGTCCTGCTTGGTGATACAGGTACCATGGACTGTCCATGATGAGCAAGCATGAAGCGACAGTGGAGAGGAAAAACTCCCCTTTGGGAAGAAACCTCTGGCTCAACATGGTGGTCTTCTGCCGGACCAATGCGATGAGACGAGGGATGGTGACGACTGGGATTAAAACTCTCTGATGAGGTTGGGGTAGAAGTCGTGTCATGGAGGACGATTCAGCTACGATGGCGGAGGAGGGATGGAGGCGGGTGAATTGGTCGTCTGAATCAAAATCTGACATCATGCGCTTGCTGGATAGCGGGCTGAGACGAGGATTTGAAGGAGCTTCTAAAGTGAAAGCAGGAAGCTGATTGGGCTTCGTGGTGGAGGAGTTGGAAGCTGATTGGCTCGCCTCAGAGGCGGATCAGCTTCTGATTGGATGGAGGAAAGCCCGAGTTTCTTCAATTGAACTTCCACTAGAGCTTCATGTCACAAACCTAAAAATGCGGATATCTCTAAGAGTAATATAACTTTATCATATATTTACTTTAATAAGAGGGAAAAGGTGTTTGGTAAAAGGATAATTCATCATAACATCTCATATTGAGATTTATGTCATAAATTCAAACCAAAACTTAAAGTTTTGTGCAAATTCTGCGATTTGAAAAACTAATTAAATAACAGATAAATGTGGGACAGTGTGGGGTTAAAGGTCTTAACTCAGAGATAAATAAATAAATTAATAATAAATGATAATAATAAATTAAATAACAGATAAATAAAAAAAAGTTCTTTCTTTTCCAGCGTTTAATTTTCATTACACTTAAATAAGAACAGAGCAATGAAATAAACTCTCAGCATTTAACTCATCCTCATGTGGAGCAGTGTGGGGTT
>NW_015151788.1:56864-59434 GCF_000732505.1 Cyprinodon variegatus | reverse complement strand
GAACATTTTACAAACAGAAAGACGTCCGGTTCTATAGATCTGCTCCTTCTGCTATATTTCTGTTAAAAACGTTTCTCATGTAAAAACGAATAATTGTTCACGTCCAAAAACCTCCGTAAACAATGAACCGACTGGATGTTGAAGGATTCGGTCAGACGGGGAGGAATATAAAAGCATGCCACACTTTTCAGATTTCATTTGGTTAAAAAAAAAGCAGAAAATCAGAAATCTTTTTCTTTCTGCTTCATAATTTTCAGAATCTTTGGCACGAAAAGGAAAATAAAGACCTGAAGTACCAGAGGATGAGATCCCAGATGAAGAACAGACCCCCCCCCCAGAGGTCTGTCCCACGCCTCCACCCCTGATCCTAAAGCCCAGCAGAGGGAAGTTGGAGCAGCATGAGTGGAATGCGGTGGGTTTGATGGAGCTGCAGGTTGATGTTCCTCCTCAGCTCCATCCTGGACCATCTGCCGCCTGCAGAGCAGCCGTATTGATCTGCAGCTTTGTGCTGAGGACCACATGCTAATCTGGAGCGTTGGAGACAAACACAGCTCCGCTTTGCCTGGCATCTGTCCCTCTGTGTCCCTCTGTGTCCCCCTCCTCCTCTTTTCTCTCCGTGTCATCCTCCATAAATGAGCCAGCAGTTTTTATGAAGCGGAGCTCCATCTGTCCGCTGGTGGACCTGCTCCTCCGAGTCCGATTCCTCCTGTTCTAGTTCCTCAGATGATTCCTGAACAGGATCAATTATCCGATCACTCAGCAATTAAACATTCATCAGATCTTTATCCACATAGTTTTATAAACAAGAAAGATAAAAATCTGTGGTTAAATAAAGGAGATAAATTATTAACAATAAACTAAATGTATTAATATATTATAATATAAATTTTTTTTTTTCTTGGAGAGAAAATCAAATCCAATTGAAATGTTGGACATTTTCCACATTTTAATCAAATTTGTTCATTTTAAACTGATTTTTTTAAGTTTCACAAAATTCTCTTTTATAATTATAAATCCAAAATAATTAGAAATAACTATTAATGATGATTTATTGCAAAATAATAATTATAATAAATACATCCATTTTTTTTAGATGTTTGCACCTAATATGTAAAGAAATGTAATTTATATACAAAGATAAAACATTTAAAAAATTTTCATAAATGTTCTGCATGATTGAAGGTTTTTAAAACCAGATAATTTCATTTAAATGTTAAGAAAAAAAATACTTCTCTGTTTTCTTTTTATGATTATTTCAGCCTTCAAAAAATAAAAATAAAAAATCTGGAAATAAAAACACAAATTCACCCCAGAGTTTGGTTTATAAGGATTTTATTAAAGAAATACATATTTTTAGGTCTGATAATTAAAAAATAAATAAAAAAATAAATAAATAATAATAATAATAATAATAATAATAATAATAATAATAATAATAATAATAATAATAATAATAACTATAATGGTAGGATTACACTGCAAAAAACAGTCTAGAAATAAGTCAAACTATATTGAATAAAGTGTATTTAGCCTTAATTTGATTAGGTGAATAAGATGATCTACCAATTTAAGGAGTAAATTTCCAATTAAAATATGATAATTAGATAATAAGTACTTAAAATCAGACAATGTAATTGTTTTTTTTTTTCTTATTTTAAATGTTAATTTTCTTTTTCCATAGCAAAGTGTCTAATTTATTTCCTTAATCCAAGAAAAATCCACATATTTGAAGAAAAAATCACTTATTTAGAGTTTTATATTTTACAGTGTAATTATAATGATGATAGTAATAAAGCTGCCCATGTTCTCCTCCTCCTCCTCCTCCTCCTCCTCCTCCTCAGACCTGCTGCCTCCTTTGTTGCCGTCCTGTTGGCCATGAAATCTGCCTTTAATGGCGGCACAAAGGCGGCGTGGAGGCGACCTGCTGTATTCAAATGCTGCGGCGCGTGCGCTCATCATGTGATCCGTTTGGAGCTCAGCTGCTGCAGCAGCTTCTGCTGGAACCCTCAGAACCTCAGGCTTCTTCTGAGGAGAACCACAGAAACTGATCCTCCTCCATCATCCTGTTATCTCCTAACATGCATTTAGCTTCACTTAGAAAAATAAATCAGCAGATTTTAATAAGGAATAAATCTGTTTATTTCTCAAACAGATTCGTGTGTTTGTTTATCTCAAAGTAAATTTTTGCTCAAAGAATAATTTTTATTCATTAAAATATTGAGTCTAATAAAACCTTACTTCCAAATTTGAAATGTAGTAAATTAATAATTGTGTCAAAGTGAAAGATTAGAAGAGATAATAATGAGACAGTTTAACATCAAATTCCACCTAAAATTAGACATGTGAATTAAAACAAGCTTAGCTCCAAACTATTGATTAGAAATACAAACTATTGCATTTCCATGACAGAAAGGCGTTGAAGAATATTTTTCAAGTGGAGCCTCTATTCAAATTTCACCATGTCTGATTTATAGATGATTAAACAATTTAAAACACCATGAAAGTCCATTTGAACCTCAGACTTTCTAGATCCACATCTTGACCAGAACTCAGGCTGATCTGGACTGAAT
>NW_015151788.1:51709-54697 GCF_000732505.1 Cyprinodon variegatus | reverse complement strand
ATAATAATAATAATAATAATAATAATAATAATAATAATAATAATAATAATAATAATAATAATAACTGCACCAGAAAACAGACAATGCAAATCTTTTTTTCTTATTTTAAATGTCTGACTTACCTCCTCAATCCAAGAAAAATGCACAAATCTGAAGAAAAACTCACTTTAGAGTTCTATTTTTTTTTTGCAGTGTAATTATAATGATGATGGTGATAAAGATGCCCATGTCCTCCTCCTGCTCCTCCTCCTCCTCCTCCTCCTTTGTTGCCGTCCAGCAGGTTATTTAACTGACTAAGATAGAAACTGAAAAATCAGCATAAAGGAAACAACTAATTGAGGTCGTTCGGGGGCAGCGGTGGTTCTAGAGTCGTACATTTTTAAGCTATATTTAAAAATGCATCTTGAATAAACAGACGAAATGAAACAACAGAAACCGATTCGAGGGTCAGCCTCATATCTGATCCTTTAACCATTTATTTAGGTGATAAAAACCAAATCTTGGTCATTTCTCATCTTTTTATTTAACGTTTCCACGGTTTTCCTGAGGAAACCAAAGATCTTCTTCGGATTAAGACAGAAAAGCTCCTAAACGGCAGATCTGGATCTAGATGCTGATTCCTGCTGGAGCTGCTGACACAGAGCAGCGGGACTCACAGGGTCAGAGGTCAGAGGTCATGGGACCCAGGAGTGTGCCATGTGACCTCTATCCTCTCCATACTGACCTACATCCTGATGATGCTTCTAATTTAAAACCTTCACCATGCTTTTAATTTGAAGGACAGATTAGGTTGAATTGAACTGAATTGTTTTTTTCTTTTGGATATTAAGATCTTTAAAAATCATTTAAAAAAAATCAAAATCATCCAGCGTACGAGTATAAGAGCCAGGCTGGAGATTTTTTTTTCCTTCTCTTACGAGAATAAAGTCGCAGCGAGAATAGTCATTAAATTTACGAGAATTAAGTCGTAAAATTGTTGTACGATGACTTAATTCTCGTAATTTCCCGACTTCAATATCATGACCATTCTCACTCTCACGGCTTTGTTGTCGTAATAGTACTAATTTTTTCTCACAATGTTACGACTTTATTCTCAAAATAAAAAAAATCTCTAACCTGGCCCTAATACTTCGTCGTGGTTTATTGACCTAATTTTCGTAATATTACCACTTTCTTCTTGTAATTTAACGACTTTATTCTCGTAATATTACAACTTTTTTTTCCGTAATGTTACGAATTTATTCTCAAAATAAAAAAAATCTCTAACCTGGCCCTAATACTTCATTGTAGTATATTGACTTCATTTTCGTAATATTACAAATTTCTTCTCGTGATTTAACGACTTTATTCTCGTAATATTACAACTTTTTTTTTCGTAATGTTCCGAATTTATTCTCAAAATAAAAAAAATCTCTAACCTGGCCCTAATACTTCGTCGTAGTATATTGAATTCATTTTTGTAATATTACAACTTTCTTTCGTAATTTAACGACTTTATTCTCGTAATTTTACAACTTTTTTTCGTAATGTTACGACTTTATTCTCAAAATAAAAAAAATTTAAAAAATCTCTAACCTGGCCCTAATACTTCGTCGTGGTTTATTGACTTCATTTTCGTAATATTACCACTTTCTTCTCGTAATTTAACGACTTTATTCTCATAATATTACAACTTTTTTCTCGTAATGTTACGAATTTATTCTCAAAATTAAAAAAAATTAAAAAATCTCTAACCTGGCCCTAATACTTCGTCATAGTATATTGATTTCATTTTCGTAATATTACAACTTTCTTCTCGTGATTTAACGACTTTATTCTCGTAATTTTACAACTTTTTTCTCGTAATGTTACGAATTTATTCTCAAAATTAAAAAAAATAAAAAAAATCTCTAACCTGGCCCTAATACTTCACCGTAGTATATTGACTTAATTTTCTTAATATTACCACTTTCTTCTCGTAATTTAACGACTTTTTTCTCATAATATTACAACTTTTTTCTCGTAATGTTACGAATTCATTCTCAAAATAAAAAAATAAAAAAATAATCTCTAACCTGGCCCTAGTACTCCGCCGTACACAAGTACAGAGAAACGATGTTTATGTTCTTCTTCTTCTGGTTTAAAACCAACGGGTGATCACCTTTCAGCTGCATTACTGCCACCCACTGGTAAGTAAATGAACTGCTTCTTCAGGACTTGTAGTTTTTTAAATGTTGTGGTTTTGCAAACTTTGTATTTTTCCAGATTAAACATCTAATGTTAAATGGATGTATTATATGGTAACAGGAGAAAAGTCAAACCTTAAATTTATTCATGTTTATTTACTTAGATTTACCAAATTTGAATCTTATGCAGACATTTTTCTGAGTGTTATCTCTTTTTCTTTTTTTCCAGCGTTTCAGTCATACCACTGTCACAAGTACAGAGGAACAAAATTCACTCTCCGCATTTACTCATCCACTTGGGGAGCAGAGGGCTGCCATTGTGCGGCACCCGGGGAGCAGTGAGGGGGTTAAGGGTCTTGCTCAGGGACCCAGGGTGGCGGTCTGTGATATTGGAGCTTGAACTCAGAACCTTTGGATCAAAGCTCTATGGCCTAACCATCAGACCGCCACTTCCCCTAATCCGGTCGGACTGAATTGATTCTTCATCAAAGGTGCAGAGGAGCAGCGCTGCTCCTGGTTCTATGCATGATGATTGGCTGACATCAGTAAACAGAGCGCCGTGATAAACGTCTGATGACTGATGCACTTTAAACCTGCAGCCCTGAGCTCCTCCTGTGGTGCCACATGGACGTCCTCCATCAGGACGGCTAAAGGTTGAGAAAAACGTGGACAAATCGTTCCCGTCTGCAGATAAAGTGGCTCTATTGACTCACAAACACTTTCTGGAAGACATTCTCCCCTAAGTGATCATTTAGTCCGTGAGGCAGACACCCTGTCTACTTTTAAGGCTAGGCTTAAAACTTTCCTTTTTGATAAAGCTTCT
>NW_015151788.1:49668-51072 GCF_000732505.1 Cyprinodon variegatus | reverse complement strand
TACACAAGTACGACGGAGTACTTGTGTCGGAGTAAGGTCAGTGGGTGATGGGGCGGTACTGTAGTGCCCTCTATTGGCCAGCCGCCACTGGCGCCTTCCAGAGGGAGATTTTTCAAATATTTGATGTTGTCACAGTAGGATGGAAGTTTGACTGGAGGACCCAAATGCAGAGTGAAGCTGAAGGAGGTTACTTGAAGATTTATTATCCAAAAAAGTTCAACAGA
The DNA here is from genome assembly GCF_000732505.1 of Cyprinodon variegatus. NCBI lineage: Eukaryota > Metazoa > Chordata > Actinopteri > Cyprinodontiformes > Cyprinodontidae > Cyprinodon > Cyprinodon variegatus. Next base: position 50,848 of record NW_015151788.1, on the reverse strand, counting down.
AGCAAAAATCCAAAAACATAAATCCACAAAAACTGAGAACCAGGAATCCGCACAATAAGGGACAAAGAAATGACGACAAACCAGCAGCAGCGACTGAACAGGAGGTGTATAAATGGGAGACTGAACAAAGACCAGGCTAATCAGCAGATATGGAGACGGTGTGAGAGAGCAACACAAGAGGACAAACAAGATATACCTAAGAACTCAAATCCAACCAGAAAAAACACAAAATAGGAATTAAACCAATAAAATCAGAAAAGAAAGAAAAACATGGGGCAAAGTGAAACAAAAAATTAAAAAAGAAACCTTAAACAGAACCAAAAACATGAAATGTGTGGTCAGAAGTACGGCTCTGGAGCAACCTGAGCTGTTCATTGAAGACTTCTGTAAAGGTTTATTCCTGGGAACATCTAGAAGCAACAAATGTTCTGACATCAACGCACAAAAGCTCCACATCCTTTGACAAACTTCTGATTGAGTTTATTCATTGAATAAATGGCGTATACAGAGTAGATATCCTTTATTTCAAGTATTCAATCAACTGAAACGTTTTTGTCCTACAGTATTTTCTTGTGCGGTATCTAAATGTAGAGCAGTCATCCTTAAAGACATCCTGATATGATCCGAGGATAAATTTACTTTAAAATACATTCAACTGAATTATAAACCCAAAACCAGAAAACTAACCACAAATCTCCCTTTCAACCATGATTAGCCTCTGAGAAAACAATCTTTTATGTCAAAGACACACTTCTAGTCATGGATATATTTTCTTTAAAAAGAAGAACTGATATAGAAAGTAGAATATGCTGCAAAAAAACAAAAACAAAAAAACGCTCTCCCATCCAGATATAAACATGCTGAAAACAGTCTTCTGCATTTAAGGAGCTGATCTTCATCCATCGGTTTCTGGTTTATTTCTATGTTTTAAAGGAAACAGCAAACAAACAAATCAAACCACCATAAAATGACAAGACATGTTACAATATGATTAGGAAAAAAATACACTGATGTCATCCAGGTCATAATTATTCCAAAAAAACTAAAATCAAGCCACTGGACTTTGTTTCCAAGTCTGAAGACGTTTCTCTTCCATCCAGGAAGATTTTTCAACTCAAAATGTCAGAAATAGCGTTTAGTTCCAGGTTTTATTTAGTAGCCAAATAAAGCCTGGTTTTAG
>NW_015151788.1:46948-48709 GCF_000732505.1 Cyprinodon variegatus | reverse complement strand
GAACTTTTTTTGGGAGAATTAGAGAAAAAAAAAGGATTTAAACATTTGAAATTAATTAGCAACAATTAAACCACATTCTAAGCAAATACAGTCAGAAAACCTGAGAAAGCACATTCATACGGAACACCAAGAACATTTCCATCAAATTTACAATTTTTCCTGAAAGCAAACGACTGAAAAGAAGCACTTTCAAAGTGATTGAACCCATTCTTACCTCATAACCATTTAGGTTTATGACTAAATCAAGGAGAATTGGATGTTTTGTGTCACTCGGGCTTAAATTCTCTAATTAACTGTTTCAGTGTTTGAAATCAAAAAGGCAGGAATTAAAGGATTGTTAAAGAGAATAAATTAATGTTTGGTTGGAGATAAGGTGACTTTTTCTGTGTTTTCCTGTTTTAAATGAGATCCAGCTTCTGCAGTGTGAACATTCAGCACCGATGCAGGAGGTAGAACGTTCTGGATGCCATGAAGCAGAAGGCTTCAGGCTGATGGATGGAGGTGCAGCATATCCAACATTTGTGCAGCAGCTCACCTGTTGTTTCTGTCTTCTCTCAGATTTACAGTCTAAGAAGATTTAGAGTAACAGAAATTTATAGCAGCCAATTTCCATTTCTGTCACATAAAGGAGAATTACTGGAAGTCTTCAAACATGCTTAAAAACAGTAAAAAGGAAAGTTAAAATAATGCAACTCTGCTCAGAAACGGTTTTATTAGGTTAGCACATAACTGTTAGCTAATGTTAAAATATAATTTTAATTTTAATTAAACAGCTGGGTTAGTAAACAGACGGAGAAAAGACAGAAATGGCAGCTAGCTAACTGCCTGTAATTAGCAACAGCTAACAATCATTAGCAATTTTCTAGGGTCGTCAAAAATGATCAATATTTTACTGAACATAGATGTGGTTTTAATGGAGCAATTCTGCATTAAAAACGATTCTTAAAGGTTTAAAAAATAATTATAATTTATGGAAAAAAGATTTTAGAAATTACAGGCAAACAGAATATTAGCCTTACACCAGCTAACCATAGCTATTAGATATGTAGACGCCTCATTGGACGCTGTCAGCAGTGAGGCCGATGGGCCTAGAGGGCGGCCATCTTGGATCAGACCACAGGTCAGACAGCTGCTGTCAGAATGAACAGGAGGCGCCTTAGATCTCATTTTAATCACATGAAAGACGAGTCGGAGAAAATATTACAATAATCTCTGACATGTCACAACCACTAAAAAGACCGAAACAAATTTTAAAAGTACCTTTCAGTTAAATTACACAGATTTATTCAGATAAAAATCTATTTAACCTGAACTCCAACTGGATGAGATACATGCAGAGTTATATATTTTGCAATTAAATATTAATCTGATAAACACCAAATATATATTCATATTATTATTCAGTATTACGTTTTATATCAATATATTATAAGATTACCTTTTACAAATATTATGTATGTATATTATTAATTTTCAGTATTTTTAAGGATTGCACTTTGATGATGAATATTATGATCTATAGAGGATAATTTGTTGTAATGTGATTTAAAAAAAGAGTAATTTTATGTTAATTTTTATGTATTTTTTGTCATTGTCAAAGTTTTTTGTCAAATCGTAGTCAATGGTAAAGTAATTTTGTGTCTAACTAAAGGCTTTTTGTTCCTATAAGTTTGTCTAAACTTCTTTCAAAACAGTTTTTCAACTTTTTTTAATCAATATTTATGCATCTGTGAACATTTGCTCTTTAATCGGCTAATGTTT
>NW_015151788.1:45236-46833 GCF_000732505.1 Cyprinodon variegatus | reverse complement strand
TATATATATATATATATATATATATATATGACAAAAAATAGATTCAAAATTTACATTAAATTAATAATAAAACAATGTTTTAAATTAGGCTATAGATCATAATACTCATTATCCTTTAAAAATACTGAATAATAATTATAATAATAATAATATATATTTTGTGTTTTATTAGATTAATATTTAATTGCAAAATATATAACTCTGCATGTATCTCATCCAGTTGGAGTTCAGTTTAAATAGATTTCTATCTGAATAAATCTGTGTAATCTAACTGAAAGGTACTTTTAAAATTTGTTTTGGTCTTTTAAGGGGTTCCGACATGTCAGAGATTATTGTAATATTTTCTCCGACTCGTCTTTCATGTGATTAAAATGAGATCTAAGGCGCCTCCTGTTCATTCTGACAGCAGCTGTCTGACCTGTGGTCTGATCCAAGATGGCCGCTCACGAGGCACGTCGGCCTCTCTGACAACAATGATGCATCTACATATATAATGTCTATGCAGCTAACCACCAGCTAACGTTTTAATACTATTTTAATAACTATTTGAAATATAAAATATCAGCATGAAAGTTACTTTAGGATTTTAGAGCAGCTACAGCCTCAGGAATAGCAGCTAACCGCTGTTAGCTTTAGAAACGACCTTCAGGATATTAGAAATCAGCAGCCAACAGTAAATAATTGAACATAACTGGATTATTAAAGACAACCTAAATAATGAAATAACTTTGGCTTTGGAAGAAGAAGATGAATTTTGAGAAAAACGGAAGAAAGAAACTAGCATAACTAGCACAAACTAGCACACTTTAGCCATCTATCATATCTTAGGTTTATATAGAAGAACGGGGCCTTAAATGAACATTTTTAAAGTGTTTAATAGAATCTAGAAAATAATGGTCACTCCAAAGACAAAAGACAATTAACTGTTATTAGCATTGGTGGCAATTTAGTCCACAAATGTTCCTGCAAACCTTAAAATAAGTTTTAGATTTTATAAAGCACAAAAAATGGAAAATATAAAAAAGGAGATTTCTTCTTCTTCGTGTTAAACATTTGAAAACAAATATTTACTTTAATGAATTGTTGCAAGATTGGATTCATCCATAGAGCTGAACCCTTGACTTAAACTCCTGATTTAGATTTTCTCAGGTCCGGTAATTTAATCATTTCCTGTAGCGTAGCTGTTGGATGTGCTGGTTAGCGGTTGAATTAGCGCTTTAGTTGTAGCCCTAAGCGCAGTGAGAGAGACTGAGCTTCAGCAGTCCCTCTGTGTGCATCTTGTAGAGGAGTTTGAACTCAGCCGGCAGCTGATGGGACTCCTGCCACTTGGTGGTGAACTTGGTGCCCTTCTTGTCGTAGTAGTGGTACGGTAGCTCCTTCCCAGTGTTGGGATCCCAGCCGAAGGGCCAGAATCCGTACAGATGAATTTGATCGCACATGGACGATGCCAGCGTGTACATCAGGATCCCAGTGCTCAGGCGCTTCGGAGACAACTGCTTGGTTTTCCAGTAACTGGAGAGAAAAGAACAGGAACAGAATTACTTTCGCGGAATTAAGACAGGCTGGTTTAATGAAACAAGAGAAGATCTGACACCAC
>NW_015151788.1:41557-42699 GCF_000732505.1 Cyprinodon variegatus | reverse complement strand
TATAACGTACTTTGAGATGAGCTGTGTTCAGAATTGTCTCTATAGAAATAAACTGAATAGAAGTTAACTGTGATTTAATCATTTCTCCAGACGTCTGAGAACCCAGATATTCCGGATCCTTCTTAGCTTTAATAAATCCAGATACTTTAGTGGTATTTTTTATTTGTTTTCTTTTCTGGTCATAAAAATGTTCTCTTTGTAATTATTTTGCAGATGAGTATTTGTCTTCTTATTAATGGAAGTATTCTTTGCTAATTTGCATAAAAGATAAATCCTGATAAATACATAGGAATCTCCTCTTCTCTGATGATACGTCACAGAAATTGCTCCCTGGAAAGGAAGCTTTCATTTCATCAGATCGATGTTTATGGAGTTATGAGACCGATTGTTTTGATTATAGAAATCAATCCGCTTGAAACCAAAATGCATTTGTTAAACTGCAGTAAATAAAAGCAAATCCACTCCGATCAGCAAAGCGTGGACGCGTAAAAAGAAAAACAGGCTCCTTTCCTCCATTCCCGGTGTTCCCATAATGCGGCTTTGAAGGCACCACAGAGGGGGAGACACTCCAAACTGTCCGGGACAAAAGCGTCTCCAGGAGACCTGAAGCTGCAGAGAACATGGTCATTCTTCCACTGCAGTGAGATTTAATGGGATTGCTGAAGATTAGCTCATTCTTACCAGCAGCCTACTTAGCTGCCACACCATTAAGCAGCGCACTAAATCCCTTCCCTCACTGTTACAGCTGCCTTTCACTCCCGCCGTTAAATAGCTGTTTCCTCATAATCCGGCTTTGAGGCTAAATCTCCTCTCTGCTGTAAAAACATAACGTGAAGCTCCTGAACAACAAAAGCGTGCGTTCGCTCCTGGAAATGACTAGAAACGGGACTGGGACACGATGAGGGAGGGGAGCGAATGCTGTGAGGCAAAAGAACTGGTTTTATTGGAAAGTCTGAGTCCTTATATAACTCCAGTACTAGGAAAAAAGTATTCACACCCTCTGAGGTGTTAAACACATAATCCTGGAATAATAGCGGATGCTACTGTAGCTGTTGGTGAGACGCATCCTGTTCCCTTCCTGTTTTGACTGCTGAGCTGCGTTGTTTTTCTGAATTAAGATCTTTTTTTCTGTGATATTTTAT
>NW_015151788.1:36934-38056 GCF_000732505.1 Cyprinodon variegatus | reverse complement strand
CGTCTTCAGACTTGGAAACAAAGTCCAGAGGATTGATTTTTAGCGTTTTTTTGGAAGAACCCAGTGGTGTGTCACTGTTTTTTCTGCTTACTTGTTGATGTATTGCATGATGTTTCCAGGCCAAGCCAACTGGACCTTCAGCTGGCCCCGATGTTCCACAAAGAAGTCGACCAGCGTCCTGGTCACCGTGGCTGATGTATGGAAGAAAAACGCTGGGATCCAGAGGATGGCTCTGTCCAGCTTCTTCAGGCTCAGGAAGAAGTTGTTCCTGTCCTGAACAGTCAGCAGGTTGTTGTAGTATTTCTCCAGGATGCTGGGGTTAAAGGTTGTCATGTTGGTCCGACGCCCAACGTCCTTCTTAAAAATCTCTGTTGGAGCAAAGTTGCATCGGAAAACAAAGTCATATTTCTCTATCTGGGCGCCGCAGCGCGAGCCGGTGAGGATGCCGCTGTTTCCCACCACGGCGCAGACGTTGTACTGCTTGTTTAGGATGGGGGAGACCTCTGGGAGGAGCGATCGGAAGTTCTCGCCAATGGAGTAGACGTACTTGTGGCTGGAGTAGTCGAAGTGCATCAGCTGTCCGACTCTGACGGAGTCTCGGGTCAGCGTGAAGTTACGGGGGATGTCGATGTACTGAGAAATCTCCGTCCTGTAAGACACGGCAGCAGCTTTATTGGAAGCTTTCAACTGATGGATTTCTCTTCCCTGCTGCAAATGCATCAAAACCAATGAATATATATGATGGTGGAGGGGTGCAAACTGCAAACTAGGGCTGCAATTAAAGATTATTTTGCAAATCAATTAATCAGTTGATTTTTTTTTTCAATTAGTCGATTAATAATTGGATAACAAAAGGTTCCTTAATGAAAACGTTTACTGGAATCAAATCAGGTGAACTTGAGTTCTGGATAATAGAGCAGATTGACAGACAGAAAAGTTTTTTGACAATTATTTCAATAATCGATTAATCTGATTTATTGTTCCAGCCCTAGTTGCAAACTTTACACAAATAAGATCAGCTGCAAACTGGATCCATTAAACTGGATCCATTAAACTGGACTGGTCCAAACCACTTTAGGGAAAAGACCATCAACTCCAACAGGAGCAGAGCTTCGATGACGA
>NW_015151788.1:32074-35847 GCF_000732505.1 Cyprinodon variegatus | reverse complement strand
TGTAGATTTTTTTGCAGTGTATTATTTTTAGGTATAAATAATGAACCATTGGTTATTTCTTGCCAACTGGACTTTTCCTTTAAATGATCTGTTCTCCATCTCTTTCAGAAGCGTTCTGTTCATCAATCTGACACCATTTTGCTGAAAACTGGTTAGACTGCGTGCGGCTTCGGTGTCGGTGTTGCCGTACCTGAGTTGCGTGAAAGCGCTGCTGTTGTACCTCCATTTAGAGGAGTTCTGCAGGTCTTCGTTCAGAGCGTTGGTCAGAGGAGTGAAGTCTGGATCCAGATACTTCATGGCCAGCTGGGAGCTGCGGAGCAACAAACTGCATCAGGAACCTCATTCTCTCCACATCAAACGCTTCTCAGAAGCATTTTAGATCCTTTAGATTCTCTTCAAATAGATTCTTTTTCATCTGAAAATATTTGGCACCTTCAAATGTTCATTAAAAACAGTTAAATTAGGACAAATCTGAGCCATAATCAGACAGGTTTAAAGGTTTTAATCAGAAAAGATGGTCCGATTGTTGGTTATATCTCTGCTAACTCAGAACGGTTTTTAATTTTTCAAAATGGCTCCAAATTAACCCATAAAACACAAACTTCTGTGATTTAACAAACAGTAATAAGCTGGAAAATGTTTATCTGCCTCTAGGTCAAACATGTAATACAAATGATTTCTCTTCTCCCAGTTAAATCAAATGTTACCATCATAAAACCAGTCTGATTATGTGCTTATAAGAAGCAAACTGACATCAGAACTAAGAGTAAAAAGCTAACTTTCAGTTAGCATAAAGCGCTAAAATGCTTCCAAAAGGACTCCAACAATTTGCCATTTAAATTTTTGAAATCATTGTTTTGCTTTAGAGAACCAGATGCTTTCAAACCGGTTTCATTTACACCATCAGCTCAGTGTAAATGCAGACTTCTGGTCTCTTTTCTCTATGAGAAAAAATCCTTTTTATTCAAAGCGCAAATAAATTAAAACCTATGCTCAGCAGTTAGCATGAAGCCAAAGTGTTGCAGCTAAACAGCCCATCTTATTTCTTAAGACCAAATGTTTAACAAAATATTACTTATTTGGATTTCTTTATTAATCTTTATCCTGTTTTTATGCTCTCTATATTACGACTATATTACAAGAATAAAGTCGCAACGAGACTAGTCATAAAATTACAAGAATAGTCATAAAATCACGAAAATAAAGTCAGAAAATTATGAGAATAGTCATAACATTTTAAAAATAAAGTAATAAAATTACGAAAATAAAGTCGTAACATTACAGGAAGAAAGTCGCAACGAGACTATTTATAAAATTATGAGAATAAAGTTGTAAAATTACGAAAATAAATTCGCAACGAGAATTCATAAAATTAGGAAAATCAAATCATGACATTTTTAAAACAAAGTTGTAAAATTACGAGAATAAAGTCAGAAAATTCTGAGAATAGTCATAACATTTTGAAAATAAATTAATAAAATTTCGAGAATAAAGTCGTAACGTTACAAGAATAAAGTTGTAACGAGACTATTCATAAAATTACAAGAATAGTCATAAAATTGCGAGAACAAAGTCAGAAAATTCTGAGAATAGTCATAACATTTTGAAAATAAAGTAATAAAATTACGAAAATAAAGTCGCAACATTACAAGATAAAGTCGCAACGAGACTATTCATAAAATTACAAAAATAAAGTCATGACATTTTGAAAACAAAGTTGTAAAATTACGAGAATAAAGTCATAACATTTTGAAAATAAAGTCATAAAATTACAGAGTAAAGTCGTAAAATTCCGAGAATAAAGTCAAAGATTTGTTCCGCAGATCTATTGTCCTGCAGGTTTTAGATGCATCCCTGCTCCAACACAGCGCGATCTTTTGCCCAAGCTGATCTAGTTATCTGATCTAGCTGAGTCGTGGCAGGAATGCATCTACAATCTGCAGGACAGTAGAACTTGACGACCAGCGTTTTAGACCCCTGATCTAAAATAGAACAAGATAATCTAATCTGAGGCTTGAACAAAAGTTTAGCTCTGTTTATTTCAAACTATCAAAAACAGTTATATATCGATAAAAAAAGAAAACAAGTCCAACAAAATCTAATTTTGCTGTTATGTTCTTCAATAGACAGTTAAAAAATGTTAATTTGCAGATTTTATAACTAGCAGCTTAGCATATTAGCATCCTGTACATGGATAATTGTATATTCTAGCTGTCTTAAATGTACAAAAACAGTCCCGATCATTAGAAATGTTTGTTCTATTTTTATTTTCAGGGAAAGTAAAAAGTTGAAACACAACCTATATTTATAACTTGAAAACTGTAACTCCTTATCTTCTTTCTTCTTTTCTACATTTTTTAGCTCAGTTAGCTAGGCTAAACATATTAGCATCTGAGTCTGCACTGGAAAAAGAGAACAAAAATCTGAAATGTTTATTATATTTGGTACGACACAGTATTAGGGCTACGTTAGAGATTTTTTTTCTTCTATTTTGAGAAAAAAGCCGGAAAATTACGAGAATAAACTCGTAAAATTAAGAGAATAAAGTCGTAATATTAAGTGAATAAAGTATTGTATTGATACTTCTATCTGACTGGGATATAAGAAAGTAGTCTAAAAAATTTTAATTGTTTATTGAATTTTGACTGTAATGTCTGAAACAGCTCTAAAAGTTCAATTTGTCACTTTTGTGGTTTCTCTCGTTTTGTTGCTTTATTTGTTAGCTCAGTTGGCTAAGCTAAACATATTAGCATCCTTGTGGGACCTAAACGAATGTCTAAAATATATAAAAAATTATGTAATCTTAAAATTTCACTTATAATTATGTTTGATTATTTAAAATAATAATTTAAAAAAGCAGCACCACATTTCATTGGTCTAAATTTAATTTAATTTAATCTGGCAATAAAAATACATTTTAAATTACAAATCATATTCATAATGTACAAATCGATGTAGGCAGCTTCATATGACTTCTGATTGGTTTCAAATATTATAAATTTATAAAAGTTGAAAAAAATCTTGCATCCTTGTTTAAAACTGTGATGAAATTTTCATTAAACATAAAGACCATTTTAATCTTAAATGTGATAGCTTTAGCCTGAATGTTTCAAACAATAAAACTAAGTAAATGTAAAAACTGCTATAAAAGCTCCAGTAAGGTAATAAAAAAGTTTAAAGTTTTCCAATAAACCCAAGGGTGCTAAATAAATGTAACCTTACATGCAATAACAAAAAAAAAACCTACTTTTGATTTTTTTTCATGACCAATTATAGTTGCTGCTTAAAATGTATAAACAGGATGTTGGGAACTGGATGGTTTGAGTTCCTCATGTTGGCAAACAGGCTGGTTCAGCCAAAGAGAAGCGCTGCTGAATCAGAAACAGCATGAGATTTGGCCACAAACAGAGAGTGTTTCCGTTTATATCTTTTATTTGACTTTTTTTTTCTTTAATACAATAAAAACAACTCTGACACAGTTCTGTGTTTGAAAGTCCTCCTTCAAAATGTCAGTTTTCCAAATAAATGTGATTCTGAATCTCTGTCCTTTCATGCTGTTCCTAAATCAGCAGCTTTCACTCAACTTTGCTTCGTCTCATTTGTGACACAAAGTTGTTACAGTCGGCTGCTGGACGGCAAAACAGAGCGGAAGCAAAAATCTAAGAGGAAGGAATCAGACAGACAGACAGAGTGAGACAGACAGACAGACAGACAGACAGAGTGAGACAGACAGACAGACAGACAGACAGAGTGAGACAGACAGACAGACAGAC
>NW_015151788.1:30865-31590 GCF_000732505.1 Cyprinodon variegatus | reverse complement strand
CAAAAATCTAAGAGGAAGGAATCAGACAGACAGACAGAGTGAGACAGACAGACAGACAGACAGACAGAGTGAGACAGACAGACAAACAGAGTGAGACAGACAGACAGACAGACGGACGGACGGACAGACAGAGGAATGGGGAGGTCCTGGTCATTACAGGAAGTATAACTCTGTATTCACCTCAGGTCAGGTTTTCGAGGTGGCCTCTCGCTGCAGCAGAGATGATAGAAAACAGCATAAACAGCATCTTACTTCTTATCTTCCTTATTAAACCGAAACCGAGTTTTTAAAAAAGACATTTGGTTCAGAGGAACTAATTCAACACACAAACGCTGCATGCAGTTAGAGAGGAAATAAAATGAAACGCTCTTAGTGTGACTGAATGGAGCTCCAGCTTTACAGACACCTGTTCAGGTCCACAGAAAGATGTCTTTACATCAGCAGAGGTCTGATGAGGTCAGAGCACAAAGTATTCACACCCCTCCCCCTTTTCTATAATTAATTAATAATGTTTTATACATTTACTGAAGACTGACTTGTTTCTCTGCTGCAGGAACAGAGAAACAAATTTCAAATACATCTAAAAAGGTTAAAAAACTGATGTTTTTTAAAAACTCAGAGGTTCGCCAGCACAGGAGGAGAAAGTCAAACGTATTCAATCAGATCCCACCTTAAAGAAAAGCAAATGATACGAATGTCACCAGTTTGTCTGTGATCTCCTCACC
>NW_015151788.1:25533-26595 GCF_000732505.1 Cyprinodon variegatus | reverse complement strand
TAACGATAGACAGCTAACAATAGACAGCTTAACGATAGACAGCTAACGATAGACAGCTAACGACAGACAGCTTAACGATAGACAGCTAACGATAGACTGCTAACGATAGACAGCTTAACGATAGACAGCTAACAATTGACAGCTAACGACAGACAGCTAACGGTAGACAGGTAACATAGACAGCTAACGATAGACAGCTAACAATAGACAGCTTTACGATAGACAGGTAACGTAGACAGCTAATGATAGACAGCTAACGATAAACAGCTAACAATAGACAGCTAACGATAGACAGGTAATGTAGACAGCTAAAGATAGACAGCTAACAATAGACAGCTAATGATAGACAGCTAACGGTAGACAGCTAAAGGTAAACAGCTAACGGTAGACAGCTAACAATAGGCAGCTAACGATAGACAGGTAATGGTAGACAGCTAACAATAGACAGCTTAACGATAGACAGCTAACGGTTGACAGCTAAAGGTAAACAGCGAACGGTAGACAGCTAACAACAGGCAGCTAACGATAGACAGCTAACGATAGACAGGTAATGGTAGACAGGTAATGGTAGATAGCTAACAATAGACAGCTTAACGATAGACAGGTAATGATAGACAGCTAACAACAGACAGCTAACGGTAGACAGCTAATGACAGACAGCTAACGATACACAGCTAACGGTTGACAGCTAACGATAGACAGGTAATGGTAGACAGGTAACGTAGACAGCTAACAATAGACAGCTTAACGATAGACAGCTAACGGTTGACAGCTAAAGGTAAACAGCTAACGGTAGACAGCTAACGACAGACAGCTAACGATAGACAGGTAATGGTAGACAGGTAACGTAGACAGCTAACAATAGACAGCTTAACGATAGACAGCTAACGGTTGACAGCTAAAGGTAAACAGCTAACGGTAGACAGCTAACGACAGACAGCTAACGATAGACAGCTAACGATAGACAGCTAACGATAGACAGCTAACAATAGACAGCTAACGATAGACAGCTAACAATAGACAGCTAACGATAGACAGCTAACAATAGACAGCTAACGATAG
>NW_015151788.1:19546-25523 GCF_000732505.1 Cyprinodon variegatus | reverse complement strand
AGCTAACAATAGACAGCTAACAATAGACAGCTAACGATAGACAGCTAACGATAGACAGCTAACGATAGACAGCTAACAATAGACAGCTAACGATAGACAGCTAATGATAGACAGGTAACGGTAGAAAGCTAGCAATAGACAGCTAACGATAGACAGCTAACGATAGACAGCTAACAATAGACAGCTAACGATAGACAGCTAATGATAGACAGGTAACGGTAGAAAGCTAGCAATAGACAGCTAACGATAGACAGCTAACAATAGACAGCTTAACGATAGACAGCTAATGATAGAAAGCTAACGATAGACAGCTAACGACATACAGGTAACGATAGACATCTAAAGGTCGACATCTAAAGATAGACAGCCTAATGATAGACAGGTAACGTAGACAGCTAACGACAGACAGTTAATGGTAGACAGCTAACAACAGACAGCTAATGGTAGACAGCTAACAACAGACAGCTAATGGTAGACAGCTATCGACAGACAGCTCACGATAGACAGGTAACGTAGACAACTAACAATAGACAGCTAACAATAGACAGCTAACGACACATAGGTAATGTATACAGCTAACGATAGACAGCTAACACTAGACAGCTTAACGATAGACAGGTAATGTAGACAGCTAACGACAGACAGCTAATGGTAGACAGCTAACAACAGACAGCTAATGTTAGACAGCCATCGACAGACAGCTAACGATAGACAGGTAACGTAGACAACTAACAATAGACAGCTAACGATAGACAGCTAACGACACATAGGTAATGTATACAGCTAACGATAGACAGCTAACACTAGACAGCTTAACGATAGACAGGCAACGTAGACAACTAACGATAGACAGCTAACGACAGACAGCTAACGATAGACAGCTAACGGTTGACAGCTAACGGTAGACAGCTAACGACAGACAGCTAACAATAGACAGATAATGGTTGACAGCTAACGGTTGACAGCTAACGGTAGACAGCTAACGATAGACAGCTAACGGTAGACAGCTAACGACAAACAACTAACGACAGACAGCTAACGATAGACAGCTAACGATAGACAGGTAACGGTAGACAGCTAACAATAGCAAAAGCGCAGAGTCTTGTCCAGAGGAGGGCGCTCTTCTGTGTTGGAGAGGTTGTTTGGTTTCTCCAATATAAAGATCTGAGGATTCCTCGCTGCATTGAACTGCAGACGCCACTCCGCTCTTTGGGACGCACTAGTCTCGGTTTAAGGGTGAGTTTGGTTTGAAATGTTCTGGGATTTTGTGTTTGGAGAAAATCCTCTTGATATTTTCAGAGCCTCCAGCAACATCTGGGATGGAGATGTTTCTAGCGTTTGTTTTGCAGTGAAAAGATTAAACACAAAAAAATCGCCATCCCATACGATGCTGGAGTCTCTGAAAAACTCAACTCAAGAGGATTGTTTTTTAACTTTTTGGGAACTTCATCTGTTTTTCAGTGTTTAGTCCTGTTACTCTCCTAGACATAGCTATGGGCTCAGCTTTTACTGCAGCCAGCTGGGTGTTCGCTCACATTTTCTACATAAACGTCTAAAACATTTCATATATTAACACTCTATTTCTTCTGGTGTCATTCTAACTGTTTTAACCTGAAGTTCCTTTGTAGCAACACCTGCTGATTGACGAGTAAATTGCAGGAATTCCTCTGATCAGCACTTTGGTTTATTTGTCATTTCGCCCCCCATGCCTCTGTATTTAAGCTTACTTGTTCTCTTTATTCTCTGTCGGTTCGTCTAAAGCCCTTTTCATTTCCTCTGTTGACCTTCTGTTTCTCTGCCTGTTATTTTCACCATTTCATCCATTATCTGTTGATTGTTTCTTTTTTTAGTCTCAAAACTCTCACCTCTTTGCCCCTGGGTCTTTCTCACAGCAAACCATGACATGTTATGTATCTTTATGATCTGACTGGTGACTTAACAGAGTGGAACATGCTGTATACTCCCACCAGGGGCATCAGTTACTTCCTGTTTCCTTCCCAAGCAGTCAATCTCTCAGGTAATCAATGGTTTAATCGACAAGAAAGTAACATGGAAGTCCGGTTGCCTCAGTCAGGAAAACTAGAAATCTCCAACAGATAAACACTATCTGGATCTAATTTGCCTGCACCATCAGCACCATGTCAAATTCCTTGAAAGTGCAAACCTACATGGCAAAAAACTTGATTCTGATTCTTAAACCTGAGAGGTTTGTCACTGTTTTAGCCTCTGCGGCTCATATTTACATCATGCCAGGTTTAACCACAGGTTTTTCCATTTTATGGACAGATTAACACAAAGTATTGCATAGTTCAGAACTGGCTAGACGTTGGTGTTTTACATCTTTTGAAATCTCTGATAAGTGTGGAAGGATTTTATATTCATCCCTACCGCTTAGAACCGCATCTCCCTGCAGGTCTATTAGGAAACGTCTCTATCAGACACTTTCTTTCTGCTCTTCATCTCAGTGCCAGAGGCGGATTTCGGAAATTTTGGGCCCTAGGCAAAGACAGGCAGGGGGCCCTCTGAATGAGAAATGTTAATAGAATAGACATCCATTATCTGTTCTAGGTTGTGTCCCTCTCTTCTTGTCCCTTTTCTTCTTGTTTTCCTCTCTATGTTTTGTACTCAGCTGACTTTTCATGCTGTCTCTAAAGGAATGAAAGATTTTTTCCAAGCACTAAGCTCACTTAGCTGATTGCTCCTTCCTGTGTTTCCAAAAAGGCCAAAGTAAATAACCCAGTCCTTCTTTTCACTGTAGACAAGCCATGATCTGCTTATCTGTTCTCCATTTTTCATTTAGGTGAAATAATAGCTGCATGAATCATGACAGCAGACAAGATAGAGGAGAGCAGGAGGCGGGGTTACCAATCTACTCGCTCTGGAGAGCAGAGTTCGCTGCTTTTAGATGTTGTCTCCAAAGTCTCCAGTAGCAGGAAAAATTTGCTAGATTTGGCGCTAGGAGCTTTTTAGAAATCAAAGTGCTAGAGGGGTCTGAAAAGTGGCTAAATATAGCGACTAAAGCGCTAAGTTAGCAACACTGCTCTTTGCATGGTTTGTTTTCAAATGGTTTGCTGCTGTCTGTTTGGACCTTTCTGAACATGTGCAGCAAATGGACTGATCCAATATGGTGGACACTTTCAAAAAGCCTTGACTTTATCTTGCGACTTTATCGCTTTATCTTTTCATGGCTGGGTTAACTTGAAGACTGTGCTCCCAATGTGTGGACTTTGAAACTTTTACACTTTTGACCTGGCTCAATCACATCAAAGATGCATTCAGAGCAACTCCCCGCCCCAAACTTGGGTCCTCAGATCACCTATCTATCATGCTAATTCCTGAATACAGGCCCCAACGATTCAGGGCTAAACAAACCGTTTAAGAAATCAGAGTGTGGTGTGAGGGGGCCATGGAGAAACTCCAAAAATGTTTTAAATGTTCTGACTGGAACATGTTCAAAGAAGAAGCAACCTATGATAACAAGATAAACATGGATGATTATACCATGACTGTCTCAGCCTACATCAACAAATACATTTAAGACATCAACACCACAAAGAACATCATCGATGTGATTGGTCCACCATCAATCACATGGTGAAGTTTGCAGACGACACCACGGTGGTGGGCCTCATCAGAGACGACAACGACCTGGACTACAGAGAGGAGGTGGAGCAGCGTACTGATGACATCACCGCATTCAAAGCTAGTCTGGAGCTGCATTTCACCTTCTGTTATTAATAGTCTCTAGATAATAATAAATGATGACTTTTTTCATTTAGTGGAGGAATAATAATGAATAATAATGAATGTTTTAAATAAGTAAAACAATCAAACCTCCATCAGAGCCAGCGGTCCGTCACAAACTGCTATGCAGAGAGAGGGCCGCTGCAGACGGGATAGGATTAAACATGGTTGCAGCCGTCATCTCTACTTCTGATTTTATTTTTTTTATTCCGCACTAAATCAGTAAATGTTCCATATAGTGAAGCTTAAAGTATAGTGATCTTAAAACGTACTTTTATTGAACAACAGCAACAGAAAAGAGAACTTTTGACTTAATCCTCTGAGCTCTGTGAGCGCTAACCTGGAAGCTGCTGCTGCTGCAGTGCATGCTGGGTAAAGAGGGAGGGGCCAGAACAACATCCGGGGACTTTGTTCGTTCTCGGTCTGCTGTTCTAGTGAACTGGAATAGGGCTGAGGATGATGACGTTTCACGAGGACACGAGAACGCACAAGTGCACATAGTGAGAAACGGCCTAAGTCTTTAACTTCAGGGTTTAGAGCAAAAAGGGCAGAATAAAAATTCAAATCCCTGCCACACTTTTCAGCTTTTACTTGTGATTTATTTTAATTTTTTTTGCTGATAGATGTGCAGAGCTTTGATTTGTTCCATCTCAGATAATCCCAATGAAATGCATTTTTTTTTTTTTTTTTTTGCTGATAGATGTGCAGAGCTTTGATTTGTTCCATCTCAGATAATCCCAATGAAATGCAAAGTATGGTAGCCTGGGTGGGTCACCTGCGATCTTTTTTTCTGTTTATCAGTTTAATAATTGGAGGATTTTCATAGAAAGGAAGAGAATAAAACAAACTGTGAGGGATGATTGAAGACTTTTGCACAGTCTGCACCTGTGAGCATCTGTGAAATGATGAGTCATGTTTGCTTTTTCAGAGGAGGCCTCCCCCAGCAGAGAGGCCTCAGCACATCAGAGCAGCGGGCCTGGACTCACCGGAACCCCGTGTGGAACATGTACATCCTGGGCCCCCCGTTGGGTCCGTATCTGGCGGAGCCGGGCAGGAAGTCCTTCTTGATGGAAACGTAGCTGATGAGCGACAGGATGAGCAGCGCCAGGCTGAAGATGATGAGCCCCAGCGCGCTGGCGATGCGCACCATCCTGCCGCGCCGCGGGCAGCCGCTCCCCCGGATCACAGCCTCAGCGAGAGACCGGGAGGCGGCGAGGAAGGCGGGCATCCAGGCGCGCCGCATCAGCGCGCCGCATCAGGGCACCGCGTCTGCGGCGCAGCGAGGACGGAAAGGCGTCTGTCAGAGGTTCATGCGGGGAGGGGGGAGGGGGGGAGCGTTACCTCACAGATGAAGCTGCGGGGATGCAGGCCGCACAGGAGACTCAGCCGCTTCACGGACGCTCCGAATCTGGAGCCTCATCTGCAGAGGAACAGGCGTGACGCACGCGCGCTCCACGCGTCCTGTAGGATGGAGATGCAGGAGGGGAGGAGGGTTCTCCTCCAGGCATGGCGGCTCAGATTACAGACGGGTTACTCATCTTCCTGCAAGGCGCTGAGATCAGGGAGGCAGAGGGAGGATGGATGCTGCTCCTCATCTGCATCCTTCCTGCTCCTCCTGCTCCTCCTCCTGCTCCTCCTGCTGCTCCTCCTGCTGCTCCTCCTGCTGCTCCTGGTTCAGAGTGATTCATTAAGATGGTGTCGCTTTAAGGAGAAGCAGCTCCTGGAAGGTTGTTCTCAGATAAACAAGCATGCAGCAACATGAGGCGGAGCTCAGGCAGAGAGAGAGGAGAGCATCCCAGGATCAGGCAGAGAGCAGAGTCAGCAAGAAAAGGCTGAAATCCACCTGATCACAGAAATACAACCTTTGGCAATTATTACATGCAGAAAAATATTAAAAAATACATATTTGCTTTCTGCTTTTATGTTTTTTAAAAATACATAAATACAATATAAAATAAATTCAACCAACAAATCCAGTGTTTTTTCAACAGCTAATTCCTTTCATTTTTCACCTTAGTAAATGTATTTGCTAATTAATTTGTTTTGTTTTATTATATTTGTATTCATTTGTTATTTGATTTTTATTTTAAAGTCCAAACAGATCCTTCTGTAAACACAAAATAAAATCAATGTTTTCTTTTCATTGATTCTGCTGAATTTAGAACCTTCTAGATCAGGGATAACGGAGACATTTTAAATTCAAATCCTTTATTTTAAACCAAATTTAACGCTG
>NW_015151788.1:17708-18825 GCF_000732505.1 Cyprinodon variegatus | reverse complement strand
GAGACGAAGGTGAACATGTTTCTGGTTCTCTGATGGAGGATTAGACGGTAAATCTTGTCTTAATGAGAACTTCTCAGTCTGCTGGTCCAAACTGCTCTGTTAGCAGAACCAGACCAGGGAGATTGGGTCATTTAGAGACAGTGCAGTACTGCTAGTAGCCTTTAGGGGTGCTAAACCTAGCTGTTTCAGGTCTAGCGCCCCTAGTGGCTAAAGTCATACAGTGTTTCATTTATCTAGGAAGGGAATCAAAGCTACTCAGCGAGTCGCAACAATCTGGCATCTGCCTGAAGGGGGCGCCCTTCTTTATGCGCTCCTCCTGATTGAACCTCTATGAGCTCCAGCTGTGAGGACACACCTGCCGGTGACACCTGTAACCAGCGGCAGTGAAGCAGACCCCCCCACAGCCCTGTGGACCTGCCAGCGTTCTGCTGCCATGTTGGTTTTAGAGGAACGAGTCTTTCTCTCAGTTCAGATATAAATAGTCGATTCTCAGACTCTTTTTAACCTGACAGTGTTTTAAAAAACACACGTTTGATGACATCAGCAAACTGACCTGATGATGATGACATTAATTATCTAATCAGCGCATTAGATGACCTGAAGGTTCATCCGTGTTTGATGAATAAAGCTGAGAGGACGGCGTCATGTTCTGAGCTACAGTCTGGAGGCAAAACTGGAAAGAGAAGAATAAATGAGACCAGCCCCCCCCCCCAGACAGACCTGCTGTCTGAGCCGTGAGTGATGTGCCGCCAGCCTGCTGTCGTCCATCAGTACAGTGCAGGGCGCTGCATTCTGTTCCGTTTCCACTCCCCCTGCTCGTCTTCAGAGGCCGAGATGATGAATCACGAAGGTGGAAGCAGCATTCTTCACTGTGACCTTGATAATACGACCGAGGCTTCGTTAAAACCTGCCCTCTGCTTTCCTTCAGCTGCAAACACCCAGATAATAAATACCTGCTGCAGCCCTGACTGAGTTACCTTCATCAGATCAGAGTCTTCCTCAGTGTTCATAGCTGCAGGCAGAGATACAGAACTGGTTCATTATTTATCTGCTTCATGTGTTTATGATCTTTCATCATGGCTAATAAAGGAAAAGTCCGGTCAGCAAGGAAGGAATA
>NW_015151788.1:13264-14388 GCF_000732505.1 Cyprinodon variegatus | reverse complement strand
GTCCCTCCTCCTTTTCCAACCTCCCCCGTTCTAACTTTTTATTTCCTCCCCCTCCTCCCTCCTGATGTGTAGTAATATGTAGAGATGATGACCTATTGATTTCTTCTTGAAGGATGTTTGACAAGCAGGCGGGGGCTGCTGCTGGCAGGTTGTAACCTCGCTTGTTCAGAAATAAGCAGGCAGGAAGCAGAAAGCACGCTGGGGTCGACTCGCGCTTCATGTTCTCTTTCTGTTCATCTTTGGGAAGAAGACATTTTAGATAGAAATCTGAGGTTTAACTTTAATCCTCTGAGCGGAAAAACTGGAGAGATGGATGGAGAGACGATGGATGAAACTCACCCAGTGATGGGGAAAATAACTCTGTGTTTTTATACTTTAGCTCTCATTGACAATCTGGATTCCCCGGGTTTGTCCACCCCCTCCTCCCCCCATGATCTACTTCCTGCCTCCATCAGCTCCTCACATCATTGTGGAGGAATTTTGGTCGACTCTTTTCCAGCGTGGCTTTAGTTCATTAAAGATGTGAGTTAATCATTCCTCCGCTGCTCTCTGCTGGTCCCAAAACGTTTGACTTCTTTAAAGTTTATAAGTTCCAAAAAGTTAAAATGAAAAATAAAAACTTTGGACTTTTTTTCAAAGTTTGAAGACGTTTCTTTCAATTCAAAATCTCTGGATTAGCGTTGAGCTCCAGGCTTTTATAGAGTAGCCCAACAAAGCCTTGTAATATCTTAGAAAACATGCAGATTGAAAATGGAAAATTAGCTCCACCCCTTAATAATGGGAGTCTTTGAGGGCGTTATTGGTCTGTTATCCCTGATATTGTCCCATTCCTCTGAAAAGGCAGACGTTAAGGGTCTTAGTTGGCCTGGAGAGACATTTAGTCCCCCTGCATAGTGATGTGGGTTGAGATTATATTAGGAAGGAATCAACTCTATCGCTGCATTGTAGGTTTTCCTGTCCACATACACCTTAAGGACAAAGACATTCTTTTGAGGACCAGAATGTTGACATTTTGGATAAAGAAGACAGGTGGTTTGAGAATAAAAAAGATCCCATTTTTATACATGTGAGTTTGGGTATCCACAGGTTTGGAGAGCATCTTTGATGTGTTTCTGTAGCGACAC
>NW_015151788.1:4276-10687 GCF_000732505.1 Cyprinodon variegatus | reverse complement strand
GCTCAGCCCAGCTATCTGGGCCAGATCATTTTATGTTTGTTCTGTTAGTTTGAGTTATTTCCAAACTTTGTGTCTCCGTCCCCAGATGCCAGTGGGTTGAGAGGTTTTAGTGTTTGTCCTGTCGTCTCCTGATCGTTTCCCGGCCCCCAAGTAGAGTACGGTTTAAAGTTCTGCAGTTCTCCTGGTACCGTGTCTTGTCTCTGTCCCTCAACCACTGAGCCTGCCTGTCTGCATCTGTGCGTGTTGTTCTGAGGTCGCTGCTGGACTCATGGAACTCTGAACCTGCCTTCATGCTCTGTGGATTCCTGGAACCCTGGATCTGTAAGTTGCTGTGTGGATCGGAACCCCTGACCGGACTGTGAACTCCTGGATCCCAGAACTGGTCCTGTTAGATCTGTTTTCCCTGACCTGGATCGGATTCCTGCCTGCCCAGAGTGTCAGTGATTAGGCGATCTGCCTCCTCCCCCCACAGCCGCTGCGGTCCGCAGATCCACAGCCTCTAGTTCTGTTCTGGGTTAATAACCGTTTTGAACTCCCCCACTGTCTGTCTCGCCTTGAATACTGGGTCCATCGGTCCCAGATTATGACAGAAATGAAGGGAAACAGACACAGTAAAGGGTTTAAAATATAGCATTTTTAAATGTTTTTTAAAGTGAAAATGACTTTGTGAAAACAGCAGAGATGTAAATGTCTGTAGAGTTTTTATTGAAGTAGCCATGGTTCCAACACCTGGCAGCAGCTGGGAGGAAGGATCTGTGATAACGCTCCTTAGGGCTCCTTACTGCAGCAATCTGTCACTGACTCCTGAACTCTGGGACACATTGTCCATCAGTGATGTCATTTCTCCTCCAGTTCTCCTGTCCTCCCTCAGCCGCTCTGTGTCCAGGAGGCATCCAGAGACAGAGCCAGTCCTGATGAGCTTATCTAACCACTTCTCAGCTGTAGATCCGCTGCTCCAACATATCAGAACCATAGAGGATGGCTGATGCCGTCAAAGTACCAAGGAATGTCCTCAGAGGTCCCCCCTGCAGTCTTAAAGACCTCAGTCTCCTCAGCAGGCAGTCTACGCAGACCTTTCCCATAAGGAGCATCAGGGTTCTAGTTCCAGCCCAGTTTCTGGTTCAGGCCAGTCGTTTTTACCTCACTTTAACTGGTAATTATCCACTCCTACCAGTTTTAGTCCGTGAGGCAGACACCCTGTCTACTTTTAAGGCTAGGCTTAAAACTTTCCTTTTTGATAAAGCTTCTAGTTAGAGTGGCTCAGGTTATCCTGATCTATCTCTATAGTTCTGCTGCTATAGGCTTAGACTGCTGGAGGACATAGGGACCCCTTTTTCATCATTCTGCTTCATTCTATCTCTATTCTCCCACTCTGCAGAATCTGTTAGTTCAATCTCTAACGTTCTGCTCTCTCTGCTTTTTCTCATAGTAGCTTCATCTGGTCTGTTCCTGTTTGGCTGTGACTCCATCCTGGAGAGTAGGAGGTGGGGGCGTGGTGGGGGTGGAGGCTTACAGGTCATTAGCCCAGGGAGGCAGACCTCCCTCCAGCTGCTGTTCCTGCTGAATCCTCTTCAGAATCTTCCTGTTAGTCCTCCTTAATCAGAGACCTTATGCAAACATCAGCTGACAGGCATTTTTTGTGTGTTTTTTTTCCCTGAACAACACGTCTTAAACTGATTGAGACATTAAAAAGATAGAATCATTTATTGTTGGGCTTCAGCACCTCCTCACCATCCTCTGACCCCCATGTTCAGCACCCACCCCCCACTCCCCTGTGTCCTCATTAACCCAACCTTGGAGGCTGCCATTCATCTCTGCTCCCCGGGATCGTTCCCTGTAATAACATCCTCGCCCCGTCGCATCGTTTAACTTTTTCAATTAAAAGACGACTGTCGCTCTATTAACCTCAGTACCCCGCACGTCATTTTTTCCCCCCCCAGTGTAACGTTGATCTGGAGAGGACCTCAGGGACCGGACATGCAGAGAGGGTGTTGGTGCCGTTGGCAGCATTCAGGTGAGTTATGGAGGCTGGATGGAGAGGGCAAATCATACGTTTCTGCCTCATCCACACGCTGAGCTGTGAGGAGGAGGATGAAGGCAGACAGCTGCATGAGGAGAGGCTGCAGGAATCAACACCTCTACCTGTCCACACTCTCCTTGTTTCCACTCTGCACATGTATTTACTACAGCTTTTTTCTCCTTTTAACCGGGTCTGTTGTTCTGCCTCTGGGGTGATTTGGATGCTGATTTTTTTAACCCCTTGAAGCCTGAATTTCTATGAATGCATATAAAAAATGTGTGGGTTTTTGCTTTTAAGTTAACCCCTGAATGAACCCCATGTTGCTTATTGTTGCAAATATGCAGCAATTTAAAGGACAGGTCTGCTATATCCTCACTATCCTCATTTTCCCAGGATTCATTGCGAATCAAAGCCTTCTGCTCCGTAATAAGAGGAAACGGTAATTGGTGCAGAACAGTGGTGAATATTGGAAGTTCAGTTTAATATAATCCAAATATGTAGAAGACGCAGCCTGTGGATTCGAATAAAGCAACAGGCCTAGAGCTGAAAAATCACAACCCAATCCACAAATAAGGAACTTTTTGTATATAAGCCAAGAAAAGAAAAGATTAACTTTGTCTGACAAAATGTTTACAAGTTATAATAATATTTTGCAGCTTTTGGCCATTATTTAACTACATCCTAAACAGTTTTATATAGTAGTGATTCCCAAACGGGGGTTCTCGTACCACTAGCGGTCCGCGTACAGAAGCCGAGAGCTGTCGTACTTTACTTTTTTTATTTTTTCGCTATAATGACACAACTATCTCATTATCACTAGAAAACAGTTTTTGATTTCTTGAGATAACGAGCTGATTAACCTGTCTGAGTAATGAATGAGGCTGACCAACAGCCCTGGATTCCCAGTCCAGCCGTGCCTGCGGGGCCCCTAGTTGTGCACCGCGGGGCCACGTGAGCGCAAACCACCAGTTTTTTTTGTTTCCTTTTTCTTTTCACTCATTGTCAGGTCATGGCGGATGACTAGATTTCATGGAATACAGTAGAAACAAATCTTACTGTTTTTAAATGAAACTCTTTAATCTGGACTCATTTTGGGGGTTAATGCATCTTATAGCTGTTCCAGGTGTAACAATGAGGCTGTTCAGAAACACCTGCAGGTATAGGGCTGATTACTGATGAATCAGAAGTGGAAGCAAATCATCAAACCAACAACGTCGCCTCGTTGTTGGATATCGATACTTTACTGGAGAAAGTTTTAGACGTCGTTCTTCTCCTTACATTTTAAAAATAGACTCATCAGTTTTGTTTGATTTAAGCGCATTTTCATTCTGGCCTGTTGGTATTTAAAAAAATTAAAATCACCAAAATAATTAGTTTCATCCAGACAATTAATTTCCTTGTGGTTGGACTCGGTGCTGCCCCAACTTGTTGCTCACCACATACCAAAATAAATCGTTTTTTAAGATGATGTTACCATTAGTTATAAAACTAAGAAAGTGAAGTCTAAGGAAGTTATCATCCAGAATTGTAGAAAAATGTTCCTTTAATAGGGTAGAGCAGTAAAGCTTCTTTTTCCTGCATTACTTTTACTTTTATACTTTAAGCCGTTTTAAAAATTGTACTTGTACACTTTCATGCCATGATCTTGGCACTAATTGCTGGCTTAATTGCTCATTCTATTCACCTGTCTATTCTTCCCGGTTGCTTATTGCTGCTCATCTGATTCACCTGTTTCTGCCTCTATTGAATCTATTTGCATCCAGCTATCAGGTCCTGATTACCTTGTCCTCGCTGGCCAGTGGAGAGAGAGGTTTTTAGCGTATGATAGTGTTTCTGATATCCTGACTTGATCTGCCTCTCAGCTACTGAGGCTGCCTCCTCCCGTCTGAACGGTCTGACCTCTGAGCCTGCCTGTTCCTGTGCTGATCTGTTTCCCTGATCTGACTCTGACTCCTGCTTGTTCAGTTTTTGATGTCAGAAAAGTTGGCTGATCAAAGCTAATGCTTAGCTTATTTATAAGGCTTACTTCCTTAAACATTTGTCGGCAACATTTGGTGTTTTCTTACCTCCAAGACAAAAGTGTCCTCATCTTTTATGACTCAATTTGAGTCAGGGGCAGCCGATGAAGTCTCACAACCTCCTTCCCTATCAACCAATGATGCACCAAGTAGTTATTCACTAATTGAAACATTTTATATTTTTACGTTTTACAATTACAATTACGTTTAGATGTAATTTAGGCTTACGGTTCCTCAGTTATTTGCTTTTCCAGTTGGGTTTACAAAATAGGCGAGGATTACCTAAAATTAGGTGGGTTTTAAGAGGTTTTAAACCAGGCTAGTGACTTATATGGATAATCATCCTCCGTCAGATTATCATGGTAATGATAATTTGGGTTTTTCTCCATCCAGGGTTTCCAGTGATGGACGGTGTCCCACCCTAGCTGCTGATACAGCGGGTCCACAGCCCAATCAGAGTTTTAAATAATCACTACTGGGTCCTTCTGTCCGGCTTCATGACAACTGTCTCAAACCCAAACTCTGCTGGAGATGGAGACCCCTTCACTGTATGGGAATACGAGATGAATGGATGCGTTCTCAAACCATGGTCTTTTTTAAATGCTGTGCTCTCAGGCAAGATGGGAAAATTAATGTCATACTTTTAAAGGTGAAACCTCTGGTGCTTTTCTGAATGGGCACGTTTTCTCCTGAGCATGGTGGAAACCAGTCAGATCAGCAGTGATGTCTCCTTTTCCTCCTTCTCCTAAGTTTGTTCTTCTCTCTTACAGACCTTTAGCCGTTAGACCAACCTCAGATGATCCGCAGGTATTATAAAACTTCCCCTAACAGCCATCCTGCAGACATGATGCATCATCATGACTTCACCACCTTGTGCTTTGAAATAGGTCACCTTGCTTTGGACAAACCAGCTTTTTCTGCAGACAATGATCTCATTCCTGGTGATTAACCAGTAGATCCATCTGGAACACTTTGATATAAGGGTCAAACCAGGAAGAAAAACCAGTCCAGGTCATTTGTAGACTATAAAAGGTTCGTCATGCCTAAACGTACTATGCTAACACAATCTGCTAGAGACATAAACAGGATTTAAGTATTTCAGACTAACAAAGGAACAAAATGATCCCCATTCCAAAGGGGTGGACCTGCTCGTCAGGTCGAATTTGCATGTTTTCTAAACTAAAACTAGGCTTTGTTTTATGTCCACTCTATAAAGCCTTGAACTCAACACTTTTTCTGACATTTTGAATTGAAAAAGCTTCCTGGATGGGAAGAGAAACGTCTTCAAACTTGGAAACAAGGTCCAGTGGATTGATTTTGAACTTTTTTGGAATTGTGCTGAGTGGTTAGAAAATGTAAATTAAATTCAGGTGAACTTAATTCAGAATTACATCATTATATAATGTAAAACCGTCTACAGATTGGACCATTGGTCGGCTTACCAGCAGTCCCAGTTAACATGAGCAGCAGAAGATATATATCACCAACACATTTAGAGTCTGTAAACATAAAGGTATTATTAGCAATCAGGGTTCTACTGGGACCTCCATGCCAGCAGGGGGCTCTACTCTGCTGAAAACTCTGCTTGTCTCAGCTTTATGTAGAAATCCAGCTGAAATCAGAGTAAATCTCAGTGAGAAATGTTAAGTTTGTCTCAGTGAGTTCCACCCGGTGTGGAGGATCCACTGTGGTATTTATCTTTCCCACAGTGGGCACAGATCCTGTCCACTGACACGTTAAAGCAGATGAAGGCCTCTCAGAGCATCCTCGCCATCAGTGTGTGTAATCACGCTGAGAGACGGGCTGAAAACAATCGATCGGTAGGTTTACTGTGGCCTCTCGCCAGCGGCTCTAACACTCTGCTCTGTTCTCATCAATACTTCCATTCAGCCGGCCACAGGGCCCCGGGCCCCCCCAGCCCTGCCCCTTAGTTAGTGCATTTATTTTTAGAGAGCCAGCGCTCTCTCTCTGCTGCGATTGGAAAGGCCAGAGTACAGCTTTGTTGGTTTATGCTTCATTTATACACAGCAGAGGCTTAGGAGTCTAAAAAATAGAACATTTGATTCTCTAAAAAGGTCCTAGAGGGACGTCCAGACGTCCTTCTAGAGACACCAGGTGGTGCCAGACCAGGAAGGAGACTTTAAGATGCATGATCTCCTTCCTCAGCACGCTTTCTATCATCCATCTGATTTATGTTTGTTGGAAAAACATCTATAAGTAGAAGGAATCTCTCATTGGCTTGAGCTGGGGACTCCTGCTCTTATCTCATGGTAAGGAAAAGCCAAGTAAATCTCCAAAGGGGTTGATATTTCTCTCCAGGATGGAGTCACAGCCAAACAGGAACAGACCAGATGAAGCTACTATGAGAAAAAG
>NW_015151788.1:0-1021 GCF_000732505.1 Cyprinodon variegatus | reverse complement strand
TTCAGAGGAGTGATCATAGCGCTCTGCATCAGCAGTGCTGCGTCTGACTCCCTGCCAGCTCCCAGATCAGCTTCTCTTCACTTGTCCTGCAGTTCAGGCTGTTTAAAGTTAGTTAAACATAGATGGCTTCCTTCACGTCCCTCTCAAACCACCTGTTTTCTTTGTCCATTAGTGAACATTCTTCAAAAGAATGTCCTTTGTCCGTTATGTGTAGATGTACCGCAGGTACGAGGTGTTAGTGTTAGCATGCTGGGTTTAGCCTTCTCCAAATACGTCTCTTTCTTTCAAACAAATCAGTCTTGTTCTACCAGTTCTGTTATAAACTTTAATCTTTAGGCTGGGGTTTTCCGAGGTGGAGGTGAGATTTAAACCCTTCCCAGACTGATGTGCAGCACCAGTTTCCTCTTTATGGTCATCGCTGTTGTCCATCTGCCCAGTAAGACCATACCAGTGCGCTCCAGAAAAGATAACTGACCCAGCACCTGTCTTAAAGGAGGTCTGATCATCCTATTTAATCACCTGGAAACAGAAAGAGCGTCTCTGGTTTGGTGAGAAGTAGGAGAGCATTTCTGCTGTGGGATTAGTTCTCCGGGGGTTTTCTCCCAGAATGCATTTGTTTTTCTGTGCTTGGGTTAAATGGCGTCCAAGTATAGATGCTTGGGTCTAAATGAAGGCAGTAAAACCAACCGTAGCATGATGACTTTGATAAATCACTCTGAACTACGTGAAGCCTGTCACTGCATTCTGGGCCCAGTTTATAAAAGTCAGATCATGTTTTGCTCTTTAATCAGAGTTTTTATGCCTCTAATGAAGGTTTCCCTGCAGGGAGGCATAACGTCTATTGAGCTGAACTGAATCGTTCTTCTCTCAGATCTCTGGCTTCCAGAATGAGACAGACTCTTAATAAAGAGCCGATTTATCAGCCTGTCAGCGAGGCTGCAGGAATCAATGAGGACAGAGAGACACGAGTCCAGGATCAGGACAGGAGGACAGGAGGACAGGAGGACAGGAGGACAGGAGG
>NW_015151787.1:174561-180563 GCF_000732505.1 Cyprinodon variegatus | reverse complement strand
AACGTTCATCAGGCAATAATGCAGTACGTTCAGTTCACGTTCGCCCAAAATATGAACGAATTCATGAACTTTCGTTCAATGAACGCATTCAGGCACAACACTGGCGCTGACAGTAGCAAAAGCGTTGTGTAAACATATCATACCTGAGCATGGTATCCAAAAAATCTTACAAAGTGATAATGGAACACATTTTTTGAATGAAGTGGTATCACTAATGTCCAAACATTTAAACATAACTTTGAAACATCACTGTTCCTGCCATCCACAGAGTGCAGGATAAGTGGAGAGAATTAATGGAGAAATTAAAAAATAGATTGATAAAATTCATGACAGAAACAGGAAAACCATGAACAGAGTGTTTGCACTTGGTAAAATTACTCATGAGATGAGGATTATTCCAACATCTGATGGTTTGACCCCTTTTGAAATAGTGAATGGAAGACCTTTTGTTCTACCTTTATGGGAAGGACAGCCACGGGCAGAAAAAGAACAAGATGACATTGACCCATTAACTAAGTGAATTCTGAAGTTGTTCAGATACAGTACTGTTCAAAGAACATGTAATCTGTCCAGAGCTCCTTTTGTTTCCCCACAGGAAGGCCTGAAGCCGGGAGACCGAGTGCTGATGAAAATCATCAAAAAGAAAAATTGGGCAGCTCCGAGGATGGAAGGACCCTACAATGTGCAACTAGCAACCCCCACCACTGTGAAAAAAAAGATCCAGGAAAGAGACACGTGGATCCACCAGAGTCATTGTAAGCTGATTAAAGACTTTCCTCAGCGAGAATCCCAGTTACCTTCACAGGGACCCCACAACTAAGGTAGGGATCTGTGGTAAAGTCCAGCTTCAAAGGGGTTTGGTTATTTAGGACCAATCGTCTCAACACTGGAGAAGAAATAAACCTAACCCTGTCCTTTAGAGTCATTGTTAGTGGGTGCTTCCTTGGACGGACTGGTGAAGATGGGAAAAACCAAAGTGGTTTCTCTGCCTGTTGATGACCGTTGGACTGGTGTTCCTAGGGACTCAAACTGACTGTCTGAAACAAAAGAGGAACAGAATGGTCTTTGATGGATCCACAGCAAGTCATCATACAGTGCCAATATGTGGCGGCAGCATTCCAAGCACGTTGCTGAAGATTTGAACAAAACAGACTATTATGTTTGTACTCATATTCCTACTTCTATGCATACAATATAAATTGAAAGATGCTGGTGTTTATATGCACAACAGGGGGGAAATGTTAGGTTTATTCAATATAAGATTATAAAGTTAATGTGTGTGCATATGAAACATTGAAGTCCTGCTTCCAGGCGGTTAGACATTACAGGGTCATTTCAGGATCATTTCACTTTATGACCTGCCTCCAGCCAGTTGGTCATAAAGCAGGCTCATGCAGTTTTATGACCTGCATCCAGCTAGATAATCATAACAGGGTCTTCTGTCCTAAGACCCACCCATTTGCTTGTGATCTGTTAATAAAAGACTCTGCTGTTCTGGTGGGGGGCAGAAAGGTGCTGAAATGTGAGCAGGCAGCCTTTCTCCTCCTGCAGGAAGCTGTTTTTGAAAATCCATAGGTGTGTCAGATTCATTTTTTGTCCTATATGTACTCACAACTTTTTGAAGCTAACAGCTGTAACTCTGGGACAGATTCAGCAGTACACTTCCACCTCAAGAACAAAAGACAGACCAAAATGTTTAGATTTTGGACAGAGAGGAAAGATAGTTTGAAAGCATCTTACTTAGAATGTGTGCAGGACGATGGTCCTGAATGGTGGTTAAATGTGGGTTAAGTACATCAGGACTCCAACAACAGATTGCTATTGTGCAAGCCAACAGAATTAGGACTCCTACATAGGTGTTAAAATTTCGATCCCATTAAAGCCTGTTTTGTGATTTGGCAATGGGTTAGATGTCCTATAGAAAGGCTGAGAGTTACTGATCCCCGATGAACTATGAACTAAAGGAGAAAAAAAAGCATTAGATACCTAAATATAAATGCTTTATACCAGGGCTGAATACTAAAACTGATTGGCTACTGACTATCAGTTGAAGCATTTTGTAGAACAGCTATAAATACATGCATTCAAATATCCTGGTTCCTCTATATTATTGCGCTAGCTCAACTCCAGTTGGCAGAAAGGTTGTTTCACCAAAACAATTAAGGTGGCAGCATGTCACAAAGTGAGATTTTAAAAATCCATGCAGCCGGTTCTCTTTAAAACATATGCTTTTCGTGCTAACAAAAACAACAACATATCAATATTAATTTTATTTTTAGCTTACATCTGTCAATGCACAACTATTGGATGTCTATTACCCTTTAACAAAATTATTATATTATATTATATACACTTGTAAAAGTTTTGTGTAACCAGGATAAATTTTCCATATTAGATTCAGTTTATTTTAATTTTATTTTATTTTATTTTCCATTTTGTTTAACTCAGTTTTATTTAAAGATTAAATTAAAAATCCTCCTTTTCTTAATTTATCTTATACAAACCAAGCAGAAAGAATACAGAAAGAATTATATTATTTAATTTTTTTTCCCTTTCTTCACCAGCATTAACTGTTGAGTTCCTTGGATTAAGGAACCATTCTTACCTCCATCAACTGTTGATAACCTGTATATATTGTAAATATTAATACAATTCACCTATTTTGCACCATCTGGTTGTCTCTTGTGTTTTACAACTTGCCACGTCCTCTAGCAGATGAACCTAATTTAAGAATTATTTGAATTTACTCTAACTTGGATTATTTATTTAATAATCCTAATATTTCTAAAACGTACTATAGGTTACATTTGAAATGTACTATAGGTTACATTTGCTTTTGAAAGCCAGTTTGTCTCTCATAATGGACCCCTTGAATAATTAATGTCATTTGAAAAGGCTTCTTTTGAAAAGGCTTCTTTTGAAAAGCCATCAATCATTTCCTTTAACCAAGAAAGAATTTCACCCAGATACAATCCAATCAACTTTATTTATACAATAATTCCATTGTGGATTTCTAAAATTGTCTAACTTGTTTTTTGCAGTATATGCAAGTGTTACTGTGTTATTAAATAAATAGAACTGAGAGACTATTATGTATTATAATCTTTTTTCAAAAATCATTTTACTTTCTGGAAAGAGATAAATGGGAGTTTTTGTTTTCTCATTAACATGTAAACTAAAAAATTGATTGATTGGAATCAATCGCATTATTGGACCAGCATGCAAAGCCTGTAATGTCTATTCTTGTTCCTTTAACATCACTATTTTCACATGTTTTTATAGTGGTATGGAAATATTAGTATTTCCATACTGATTATCTGCCGGTGTGGAGCTCCATTCGGGTAAAGTGGGCGGGGTATATAAAGGGCCGCTGTGCTCATTTTGACATGTGTCAGCTGTGTATCACCACCGTGTGGCTCGCGCCCCTTGGGTTTTTGACCAAGAGAAAAAAATGGCAACTCGTACAACTGCTCCGATTGCTGGTGGTAGGTGTTTCTCTCTCTCTCTCTCTGCACTTCTTTTGATTACTGATTAAATCTAATTGCAACTGTGACGATAGGTAACGCGCCATGGTACCGCTCGATGCAGCATTTGGGGTGTGGCCTCGCCGTACCCAGTATGCCACAGATCGTGACGTGGCAGGACGACCGCACCCAGCCTTGATGATTTTTTTAAATCTCTGTTTTCTACATCGATTAGTTTCTCTCTTTCTCAGATTTTTTTTATTTATTATTTTGCTTACAAATGTTTTGATTATTTCTAAACTTGATGATTTATTTCTGAAATATTGTTTGTTTATTTTGTTGTGTTTAAAGTAGCTGTGTTTAACTGTTTTTCTGTTTGCAGTTGCTGAGGTCCGGCGTCGGTGTGGTGACGGTGTCTACCTCTTTTGTGTGCCGGGATTCCTGGGTTTGGGTTATCTCACTGCGTCTGGTGGGTCAAAGGGTTGTTTTTTTTTGGTTTGCTGTGTTTGGATGTCGTCCCCATAGCTATCCTTCGGCCGGCAACCTCAGTGTTGGGATCTGGAGATCTGCCACCTGTCTCCAGCAGAGAGCGCTATGGGTCTCCTGAGCTGGAGCCTCCTGCACACCTGAGGATCATCAGCCTATCAGGAGACCAGCTACATAAGCAGCAGCCAGACCTGTCTTCAGCGCCAGAGTGTTGACCAGTTTTGGTTAGCAGAACCTGACCCTCAGCCTGCACATAGAATCTCTGTCTGCTCTGGAGAGTAACCTGATTCTTACCAACCTCTGTCTTCTCTGCCTTACAGGAAACCTGATCGAAGTCTGTAGCTTTGGTGGAGCTCATGTTTGGAAACCTGCTTGCCTGCCCTAAGAAGCCAAACCTGAAGATCCTCAGTCTGAATCTCCCTACTAGTTCTCAGGAGAGAACTTGGAAAACTACTCAAGGTCTGAACCTCGCTAGCCTGAAGCTAAGCTCTGCCGTTGCTAAGCTCTCTGCTGAACCCACAGTCTCTGGACCCAACCGGTACCCCCTCTCCACCGATCAGTCTGAACCTTATCAGGTACAACTCTGAATCAAAACCCTGTCAAGGCGTCATAGTTACCTGGCTTACCAAACTATCCTTCTCTTCAGATTACTCTGTGAAACCAAGTCCCGGAACAGTACCAGAACCAGTGCATTGTCTACTCTGTGTTTGCCTTGCTTAAATAAACTGTTAAACTTTTACCCTGCTTCGTGTGGTGTTCTGCATGTGGGTTTAATCACAGAGACCCATCATGACACTCAGCCACTGCAGTTTTCTTTTTTTTTTTTGGGGGGGTTTTCATTTTTAAGGAATTCGCTTCTAAGAACTGAGAATTTTAGAAAGAATTTAATAAACAATTTTCTACATTCTGAAATGCTGTCTCAGATGTTTTATCTTCTGCATAATTAAACCTGTGTGCCTGTTACGGCCCGCACAGGGCACACAACATATGAAGTCCAGACCAAGTTACACAGACAAAGGTTTTATTTAGACTGTGGCTGGACATAGAGGTACTGGGGAACCGTGGCAAATAAACAGAAGGATGGGAGCATTCGCGAACCAGCCAGCAGTTGACCGTCGGATTCGGGCCACTCCCCTCGCCCTGCCTTGCCGGATCAGTCGCCCTACAACCAAAAACCGGAAAACCACACTTCGGCCAACGGTCCCCAGACCTAACAACCCGAGGAAAGGTTAACAAACACAAAAACACATCGCAGGAGCGAGGCTTGGAGACACGCCACCACACAGGAGTAGTCCCAAACTTCCTTGCTCCCCTGGTGGGTTGGGCTTGATCCCTTTAAACTCTCCCCAGCCAATCAACTGCAAGAAGAAAACAGCAATTAGACAGGGATTCATTCACAAAAGTGACAGGAGCCTGTCACACCTCCACCCCTAAATGCTGCATGGGGACTTTGGGTCCCCATGCAGCATCAGTAGTAGGAACGAGACAGTGCGTCAGCCAAGATGTTATCCTTACCCTTTATATGCCTCACCTCTAAACAGAAGGACTGAAGATAAAGGGCCCACCGCATCAGCCTTTGATTGGAGTTACGCATTTGTTGAATAAAGACGAGCGGGTTATGATCGGTGTAAACCACAATTGGGGCACTAAAGGAGCCCACATAGACCTCGAAGTGTTTCAAAGCCATAATCAGCGCCAGTGCCTCCTTCTCTATTGTAGAGTACACCTTTTGGTGCCTATTAAATTTCTTTGAGAAATAGCACACAGGATGTTCTATCCCGTCTGAGCCATCTTGCAAAAGAACCGCCCCAGCTCCTGTATCACTGGCATCCACCGCCAGTTTAAAGGGGATCGTGTACACTGGTGCGGCAAGCACCGGTGCATTACTCAGGAGCGCTTTGACGCATTCAAACGCATGTTGGCACTCAAGTGACCACTTAAATGGAACCTTTGGACTCATCAAGTCAGTGAGAGGAGAAGCGACGGCGGAAAAGTTCTTACAGAAGCCCCTGTAATCCCCAGCCATACCAAGAAAGCGCTGTAGCTCACGTC
>NW_015151787.1:172002-173984 GCF_000732505.1 Cyprinodon variegatus | reverse complement strand
GCGTTTTCTTTTATCTGGATTCACCCTATAGGGATGCTGCTTAATAGGGAGAGAATCACCGACATTTATATCATGTTCCAACACATTCGTTTGGGAGGGCACATCTGAAAACAAACCATGGTATGAATGAATAAGGTCCACCATGTTCTGTTGTTGATCAGCAGACAAATGCGACAAACAAGCGCCCAAGTTAACCAGCATCTCAGAATTTTTTAATCGACCCTGCAGCATAGCCTCCTCCGGGTGGTCAACATCGGATTCAGGACTGGACAGCTCCTACGAGGAACTCGCCTCAGCTGAATGTGCTGCGGGTGGATCTGCAGGTAAAGGCCCATCACCAGAAGATAAACTCAAGGCAACAGAGTGGTTTTCACCTCGTTCATGATATTCTTTCAGCATATTGACGTGACACAAGCGGCTGCGGCGCACGCGGTCAGGAGTAGAAATTATGTAATCTGTGTCACTCACTTTACGTATAACCACGTATGGTCCGCTGTAGCGTGCTTGCAGACTAGCACCTTCAACAGGCAAAAACACCAAAACTTTATCTCCCGGTTGAAATTGCCTATTACTAGCCTTAATATCAAACCAGCCCTTCATTTTGCTCTGAGCGGCTTGAAGATTTTCTCTAGCAAACTCACATGCCCGATGAAGACGAAAGCGAAACGCACTAACGTAGTCAAGAAGGTTCTGTGAGTCAGAGCCCATCCACTTCTCTTTTAACAATTTCAACGGGCCACGGACAGAATGGGCAAAGACAAGATCAGCTGGGCTAAAACCGAGTGATTCCTGCACCACCTCACGTGCTGCAAAAAGCAGCAGATGAACTCCTTCATCCCAGTTCCTGTCAAACTCCAGGCAGTATGCACGGAGCATGCTTTTTAAGGTCTGGTGAAACTGCTCCAGCGCGCCCTGGCTCTCCGGGTGATAAGCGCTGGAACGGCAATGTGTGATGTCAAGCTGTTTTAAAACTTGCTTAAAGATGCGTGACATAAAGTTGGATCCCTGATCCGTCTGCACTACTCTTGGCAAACCAAACAAGGAAAAAAATTTCACCAAGGCAGACACCACCGACGGCGCAGTTATTTTGCGCAATGGTATAGCTTCTGGAAACCGGGTTGATGCACACATCACCGTTAGCAAAAACCTATGACCAGATTTGGTTCTTGGAAAAGGGCCAACACAATCCACCAAAACACGGTTAAAAGGTGCATCCACAGCAGGAATAGGATGTAAAGGATAAGGTGCAATTGTTTGATTAGGCTTCCCGGAGATTGGCACACCCCGCAGGTTTTACAATATTTCCGCACATCTTTTTTTAATCCCGGCCAAATATGTTTTGGTTACCCCCATGTGACCAGCCATAGGATTGACATGAGCAACACTTAAGATGGCAAGACGAAATTTCTGTGGTACCACAATTTGATTAACTGTCCGCCAGTCATCCTCTGCAGTGGCCTGTGATGGTGTCCATTTACGCACCAACAGGCCATCTACACAAAAATATCCCTTGTGCATTTTCTCAATTTCTTCATTTGAGACAACACGGTTGAACAAGGGAAAAAGAGAGGGATCACGACTTTGTTCTAAAA
Organism: Cyprinodon variegatus; assembly: GCF_000732505.1. NCBI lineage: Eukaryota > Metazoa > Chordata > Actinopteri > Cyprinodontiformes > Cyprinodontidae > Cyprinodon > Cyprinodon variegatus. Next base: position 172,392 of record NW_015151787.1, on the reverse strand, counting down.
TAAGATTTTCTCTCGACATGTTGTCGTGATGAGCCTCCCCCTGGCCCACATCACATGAAGGTGCCACAGGTGTAAAAGACACCGACGTACCCGCAGAATCCAAGTTGCTTTCAATCACATCACTGATGTCCGGTTCCATATTTTCCCGGGCCATAGCACGAGTAACCGCACACACGGGGAACACCTTTGGATATCCTCTCTGCAACTCATCTGGTGCACCTGAAACCACTAGAACTGCCGTGACTTCCAGATTAATTAGAATTTTACCCCCGGCCAAATCATTTCCTAGAAGAAAATCAACCCCTTTAATTGGGAAAACTGGGCTTGCGGCCACGACCACCTCACCAGAAACCAAATTCGAATCCAAACAGATGCGATGAAGAGGGATGC